>NC_045971.1:35385576-35685576 GCF_010909765.2 Amblyraja radiata
CAATGGTGGAACCTTGGGGAGATGTTGGAGTGACCTAGACATGTAACTGCGGAGTAATGTGTAAACTGCACAACATAGCAGCCATTGTGCATCTGTGGTGATGGGAATAAATGTTTCAGGTGATTGGGGTATCAATCAAGCAGGTTGATTTGTTTTGGATGGTGTTGACTAGTTGGTACTGCAATGATCCAGGCCAGCGGAGGGAATGGCATTATATTCCTGGATTCTGCCATGAAGATGATATGGCTTTGAGATGTCAGAGCTTGAGTTACTCACCACAGGATACCCAGTCTCTTACCTGTTGCTGTAGATATTTATTAATCTGGCTGATCCTGTGGAGTTTCTGATCAATGCTATCCCCAGGATATTAATGTTGGGTACACAGAAATGATAATTCCATGGAATAGAAACATAGAAACAGAAAATAGGTGCAGCAGTAGGCCATTCGGCCCTTCGTGCCAGCACCGCCATTCACTGTGATCATGGCTGATCATCCACAATCAGTACCCCGTTCCTGCCTTCTCCAATATCCCTTGATTCCACTAGCCCTAAGAGCTCTATCTAGCTCTCTTTTGAATGCATCCAGTGAATTGGCCTCCACTGCCTTCTGAGGCAGAGAATTCCACAAATTTTCAAAGGAAGGTGATTTGACTATAATAATTATTTAGAAATTAAATTGACGATAATAGAACAATGGGTTATGTATTGTAATGGGAAATTAAAATTAACATGAGAAGATTCACATAAGGTATTATTGTTCGACCAAGGATAAAACCTTGCTATCATTTTGGATAGAATAACCTGACTGAGTGAAACATCCTGCCTCATGTATGATTAGTTTGTGCCATAGAGAGTCATACAACACAGGAATAGGCCCTTCGGTACAATTCGCCCATGCCGACCAAGATGCCCTCTCTGTGCTAGTCCCATCTTTGGCCCATATCCCTCCATACCTTTCCTATCCATGTACCTGTCCAAATGTCTGTTAAATGTTGTCATAGTACCCGCAGCAATTACTTCCTCAGGCAGCTCGTTCCATTTACTCACCTCCTCGCCTTACAAAATAAACAAAGGAGCATTCTTGAAAGTAGGTAAAAACATTTTCCAACTAATTATTTTATGAAAGGAGAATAAAGGTCACTCTGCAAGAATTAAATTATACGAAGCCATATAGTCTATATTTTAAAGGATTTCTTAGAGCTTTGTGAATCTATTACTGACATAAAACATGGATCAAAATTTGGGAACTTGAGTTGCTACGTGATGTTTCACATGAATAATAATTTTATGTTAATCACAAAATTCTTTCACGAAGCAACTGCCTTGATTGAAGCAATGTATTATCCTGTCAAGGGATGTGATCTGAAGGGTATTTTGATTTTGAAGCAACGGAATAGTTGAAATAATTCCAGATTTTGTTTTTGATTGCAGAAAACAGAGGTGCTCCGTTATTTTCCACTAGGTAGTTGAATGAATCAGTAGCAAATTCATGCTGATTGCTTGCAGTTCTTTTTGAAGATAAATAAAGCAAGTTATTTAAGGCGCAAAGGAAGTGCAGATGCTGGAATCTTGAGCAAAACACAAAGTGCAGGAGGAACTCAACAGCATCTGCGGAGGGAATGGATAGATGATATTTCAGGTCAGGACACTTCTTCAATCCGAAAAATCTACCGCTTAAATCTCCGTTATTTTTCCCCCTCATAATCTTGTGCCCTCTAGATCCCGACTGCCTGCCCTGAATAAAAGAGTAAAAGACTTACTTTATTATCTATGCTCCTCACCATTTTTATAAACTTCCGTAAAGTCACTCATACATCCCAGTGAGAATAAACCCAGTGTATCCAATTTCTCCCTATAACTACAGTCCTCCATTCTAGGCAACATCCTAGTGAATCTCTCCTGCACCCTCTCTATTCCTACCAGAGCCTACATGTAGTGTGGTGAGCGGAATGAGATAAGTATTTTGTGTGTTTGTGTTTTTATGGCTGTTGGCAGATCAATTTCTCTCCTGGGATAAGTAGTTCTATCGTATCGGGAGTGAACACAATGCTTTACAAGTGCCGACAAATTGAGGTATAAATTTGTAGCAAAGAAACTGCTATGCTGTGTAAGCTGCATACATTTTCTGACAAATTGTTGTAAAATATTACATTAAACTTATTGCATTTCTCATGCTGCTCTCTGAGCAGAGCTTGCAAATGGCGAGTGTTCATTTAGCAAATTTTTGAATGTTCTTTGATTGAAACAACTAAACTCAACTCTCTTCTCACCTGTATGCAATTGAGAACATCCAAGGGAAAATCTGAACTGGATCTTCCAGTTTGAAGTTTAAGATTATAGATTTAAGATAAGTTTAAGAATTTAAGTTAAAACTACTTACTTGTCACCAATTGCCAACAACCCTTCGTTCAAGCCGTCTATTTTAGACAAAATGTTCACACATTGGGAAAGATTAGGAATGAATAAACTAGGAGATCTTTATGAGATGGGAACTCATCTCTCATTTCAAGAATTACAGTCGAAATATTATCTGAAAGGTAGTCAATATTTTAGATACCTTCAAATACGAGACTATCTGAAATCATATATCCAAGACTATCAATCTATGTTGCCAGGCACACGAGACAAATGTATGAATAGAAACTCGGATTCAAACAAGCTAATATCATATCTGTATAACACCCTTTTAAATATAGAAAAATGATCTGGTTTTTCTGCCAAGACAAGTCTAATATTTTCAAGATGTAGACTTTGACCAACAGAAATAAGATGCCAATAAGTAAACATAGGCAGGAAAATTAAGCGGTAGAAAATGGATGACTCATCAGTCTTCCTGGAATCTATTTGCAAGCTTCGTGGGACATCGGTCTCAATCTGGGATCCTTTGCTGTACAAGAACAGGATCAAATAGCAGTAAACAAGACATGAAATTATAGGCTTGTAAAACCGAGCTGCAACTCTGTGCAGCAAATCATATTAGCCTTGTTGTCATTTGAACAGCTAGAATTTGAAGTTGAGTAGCTGCAGCGTAACAACCTTCACATAAATGACAAAGTCACATTGGCTCGTCATGCGAGTGGTAATGGAGCCCATTAAAGCCACACAAAAAAATCATCGCGCAAAACTATCAAATTTCATACTTAAAAAGAATCCGCAGTTAACTGCATTGTTCCAGACAGCAAGGAAAAGACTAAAAGTTTTTTTCTTCTCATCCATTATTTTTGCATTTCAAAAGAACAGCCTGCACATTAAAATCACTTTATCAAAATTGAGGCCAAGACAAAATCAATTTATAAAGTGCAGTCATCTTTAGGAAATCAATCTGTTTCAGCTTCTTCTAAAATAGGCAATTAAAATAATAGTCGGAAGTCTGTTTGTTGTAATTGAAAGAAAGATAAAAGATAAAAAATCTTTTTATTTGCTTGTAATGCATATTGTCTTCCATGGTTTATTGTTGTTCTTAGCCATAATAAATATTAATTTAAAAAAAACCCCAGACAACTACAGCATAAACTGGGAACTTTTCGGGTGGTAATGGAATTGTTTCTGTTGAAAATCAAGTTGGTCAAGACCAAAGATAGACACAAAGTGCAGGAGTAACGCGATGTGTCGGGCAGCTTCTCTGGAGAAAAAGGATAGATGATGTTTCGCATTGGAACCCTTCGTCAGACTGAAAGTAGAGTGTGAGGGGTGGGGGGTGAAGAGCTGGAGGCAAGAAAAGATCAGGTCAAATCAGGGGCGGCCACAAGTGACCACAGGCAGGGTGGAGCCCTGGTAGGTCAATTGTTGGCTAGGGAAGGTATGTTCTCGAGGGATACAATGTAATGAACTGTGGAACTAATTAAACAAGTAGGGTGGAGGAAGGGGATAAGTGGGGAGAGGAGCGTGAGTAGAAGTTATTTTAAAATAGAGAATTCACCATTCATACTGTTGGGTTGTAATCTACCCAAGTGAAATAATTAGCCGGCCAAAGCAGGTTTCTGCATATTTCTGTCTTAGTGTGTATTGAGTGTGTAAGAGGGATTTTCATTTTTTCTAATGTGTTCACTCTCCCAAATAATGTCAATAGCGATACTAGCGCAATTTTTACCTGAAAAATTGAAGATTTTATTTACTCAGGGAATAGCCATATTTTTCTCAGTTACTCCTGAAATTATACTATATAAAGGGACAACACTCAAACTCCATTCTTTGTTCTTACGGAGATCTGTGACTTCCCACAACTTGCCTTTTGAATTGCTTATTTCCCCATGGAGATCAGGGCCACACTCACTCTCCGTTTCCCTGCCTTAAGATCATTCCAAGAAGACGTGACTGATCTCTGCAACATCCCACAGTTGGCTTCTGACTGTTGCTTTAGTGAGGTCAACCAATCTCCATGCTCAATGAGAACAGATTTCATCTATTATTCTTTCAACTCGCGAGAGGAAGCAGAGAGGATGTGGGCACTTGCCTCGAATGCAAGATTCTTCAAAAAGTGCAGGTGTCATAAAATGTACTGCAGTCCTTGCAGCAACGTCTCTGTCAGACATCTGCTGTAGCCCCTGACTATGGGTTCTGTAGGCTTTCCATGGTGCCCTTGGACAATAAACATACCTCCAGTGACAACTGCACTTTACTAGCCTATCCCGTCTCTGACTCTTGGGAGCACTTATCCCTTTATTACAGCATCAATGAGGTTTGGTTAGGTAATAACACTAATGTAATTTTTTTAATATATTAAGAAAGCATTAATTATTTTTTCATTCCATTTTAACTTTCTCATCCAATATTGGCTTGATATGATCAAACCTCTGCAAAAATGCTTCCAGCTACCCAAAGGAAACTGGTATTATTATTCCAGAAAGTAATTTTTATTTGTATCATTTGATTCAAGTATTGGCAATCAATCAAATTTAATCAATGGAATACATGCCAGTAGGTAAACAATTACAGGAAAATGTAGCTTCAGAAAATGGATGGCTCTGTAGTCTCCCTGGAGTCTGTTTATTCGTCTCCTGGGAGCCACAAATCTCAATCGGAGGACATTTGCTGCAGAGGAACAAGATCAAATTCTAGTAAACGGACTGGAAGTTGCTGCTTTACAAAATTGAACAGTTATTATGGGCAGCAAATCATATTTGTCTTATTGTTGTTAACAGTAAGTCTTCAAAATCACCAAACCAATGCAGAAAATACAGCTGCTGTGTTCTGACTTTGTGAACATATGAAATGAAACCGGCAGTCATGTGGCCCCTTGAGTCTGCTCCACCACTGAAAAAGACAATAGACATTCCCTTGTCACAAGTTCACTTTGCCACCCTTTCGCCATATACTCTAAATCAAATGTGAGTTTTTCTCTATGTTTTCAATATGGTATCAGCATTCTGGTGATCACAATGTGGGAGAGGCGGAACTTCCTGCTCATTTGCCAGTTTATGACCTTTGAAAAATCATCCTCAAAATTCGAACATTGTGTGGTTATAGATGTTTGTGCACATGCTGGAAATCTGAATGTTATCCCCACAAATGCCAAAAGCACTCAACTGAACAGGCACGAGCCTTATGGAGAAAAAAAGAGTCAACATTTCAGGTCACTGACCTTCATCAGAACTGGAAAAGTGTGAAAACAACTGTTTACACGTGCAGAAATAGAAGGTAGAGAGACAGAGGATTTAGTCCACAGGGAAGGAGTTTTCAATGAGATCTCCTCAATCCCTGCCCTGATTTAGATTTTACACTTTAGAAGTACAGCGCGGAAATGGTCCCTTTGGCCCACCGAGTCCGCACCAACCAACGATCACCTCATACACTAACACAATCCTACACACTATGGACAATTAAACAGTTTTTACCAAAGCCAATTAGCCTACAAACCTGTACGTCTTTGGAGTGTGGGAGGAAACCGGAGCACCTGGAGAAAATCCACACAGACAGCATCTGGATCAGTAGTCAGGATCATACCCAGGTCCCTGGCTCTGTAAACACAGCAACTCCACTGCTGCGCCTCCAGGCCGCCTAGATCAAGGGATATGTTCAAAAACATTGATGACACAATTTATTTGATGTTCCCATCATATTAAGGGAGGAAACCAGAAAAAACTAAAGGAAAAATAGAAAACAAATATAAGAATTACAAATAGAAAAGGTTATTGATACAGCACACTGGATGGGGGTATTGGTAGGAATTAGATGGTAGCAAGAAAAATCATCTTAAGACAATTTATGGGAAGTTTATTTTCATTTTAGGATGGGATGGGATAGGATTTCACCCATTTTTCATTTTGCTATAGATGAAAAAGTGAGCAATATCTCATAAAGAATAGGTAATCTTGAGCAAGGTCTGTCCTAAAATACAATTTCAAAAGCTGTACTGAAATGCAACGGATAGACTGACAGCACTGTGTGGTGCTGCAATTTCCCAGAAGGATTTACAACAAGCGTTGATATCTGGCATTATTCTACATCATTAGGTTTGGTAGGGAGGATTATTACTAAAACATAAAAATTAGATGTAATTTTTGTATGTCCAGGTTAATCCTCATTCTTAAATGGTTTCAATGAAGATATATGAAAATGTTTGATCTTAACAGTGAATTGTCTTGTCTGAAATTTGCTGCTGATGGATGCATGTTGTCGCTCTGAGAGAATTTAACGGGGATTGGTTCTCGTTGGAAAGGTAATTTGAACCTTGTTTTGTTCTGTTCGCCTTCTTTTAAATAATCTTCACTACAGCCATGAAATGCGTGTATGTGCCTCCCATTTAATGGTTTGTACACAGTGATGGTGTCCCTCTTTTTGGTGAAATCAAGGTGTGACATAGGCACATACACCTGTTGCCAGGCTAACTCTTTAAAAAAAAAAAAATTTTTTTAAAATCATGTTTATGAATATTTATTGTTTGGGTTCAGGTTGTCATTTTATTTAAAACTGTAATGTTGGTTAATATGCATTGCAGTTATATATCATTAAAAGGTATCACTGAAGCAAAATGTTTAATTAAGGAGAGGCAATAAAAAGGTCACATTTTCAGTATTGAATATCTTATTCGGCAATTGTTTTTCTACATGTTAATTATAAATTATAAAAGGAGTCACGTGCTAATTATATTAGGAGTAAAAGGGTAGCCAGGGAAACTGAATCCCCTTAGATACCAAAGAGCTATGCTATGTGTGGGGGCAGGGGATGTGGGCAAAGTAGGAAATTAATACTTCTCATCTGTATTTATCAAGGGGAGGGACGTGAAAGGTACTGAATCTTGGTAAGGATACATTGATAGTCTGGAGCATGTCAGTATTAAGCAGGTGGTGGTGTTAAATGACTGGGAATTCATGAGGACAGATACATCCCCAGGCAGATTGAGATCTATCCAAGGATGCTACGGGGAGCAATGGAGGAGATAACTGGCACCTTTACAGAGACCTCTGTATCTTTGTCAGTTACTTATGAGGTACCAGAAGACTGGAGGATAGATGATATTGTTCCTTTATTGAAGAAGAGCAGCAGGGATAAACCAGTTAACTGTAGGCCGGCGAGCCTTACCTAAATGGTAGGGAAATTATTGGAGAAAATTCCAAGGGATTGGATTTATGTATATTTGAAAAGGCAGGGGCTGATCAGGACAGTCAGCATGGCTTTGTGATGAAGATTTCCTCTTCACAATGCCACGCTGACCGTCCCTGATCAGTTCCAACATTTCCAAATGTACATAAATCCTATCTCTTACAATTTTCTTACTGATTTGATTGTGAGTTTTGAGAAGATAAATGAAAAGATGAATGTAGGGTGGTAGATGTTCTCTATATGGACTTTAGTGAGGCATTTGTCAAGGTCCTGCTTGGTAGGCTGGTCCAGAAGATTTGGACACATGGGATTGAAGGTAAACTATTTAATTGGATCCAAAATTGGTTTGCGATTGGACGCGGTGGGTCGGGTTGGTAAAATGGCTTTCGCACTGAAACTCTGGTCAGTGATGTACCACTGTAATCAGTGCTGGGTCCCTTGTTGTTTACGATACATATTAATGATTGCATGTAAATATTGGCCATATGATAAAAGGGTTTGTGGATTACATGAAAGCACCTCACCTCGGAAGAACATGCGTTGCCACATTTTGGCGTCGACAAATTTACAAAGGTTCACCGAATAGTCCTATCCACAGCCTGCCACTGTGCGTGGCAGCAACCTCCCTCCCCCACGACCACCCCCACACACCCCCCTTTACTCTCGGACCCCCCCCGCCATTTGTGTTCTTGGTGGCCCAACCCACCGTGTCCCCCTTCGTTCTTGGCAGCTCTCCTCGCTATCCGACGGCTCTCCCTCGGCTCCCCGATGGCCCTCCTCGCTCCAAACCAGGTAACACCCAGGTGAATCTTCTTTGCAATCTGATAAAGTGATGATAAAAGGATGTGGTTATGCCACATTCCACCCTGCTGCCACATTCCACCCTACTGCCACATACCACCCTACTGCCACATACCACCCTCTCTCGCTCCCCTTCCCTCCTGACCCTCCCCCGCCCTTCCACCACTCTGGCTCCACCACTTTGCCCCACCTTTATCCACGTAATAGGTATTGAAAAACAAAAGGTATTTTCCCAGTGCAGACATTTGAAGGGTTAATCCAAGGCAGGTCACATTTTCTTTTATTTCCTGAAGACATTTACTTCCTTGTTTTCTAATCTCTCCGGCTCCATGGCTCCTTCTGTTATTGGCTCCCGTGGGTGAAGAAATCTGTTCTGCAGTAGAGCACCTTAACCTGAATTGTTCGGACAGTGTCGTCCTCTCACAGTAAGTGAAGACTTAGTATGGCTTTTAACATTAACAAGATAGTTAAGTAAGTGATAAAGCAGGATTTGCTAGTTTTACTCGCAGTAACTTTTAAATCAAAGTCAGCACTTGTTACTCTAGCCCAGATTTTAATGCCTATCTGTTAATCAATGTTTCGGTCAATTCGTGCTCCTATCAAAGGAACATTTTTTGTGCTTACTCGATAGTTGTATCAATGTACTCGACTGTAAATAGCAAAACGTGGATTTACATGTGTGAGTCATTTCAAGAACACTTTCCCAATGTCGTATGAGTCATCAGGATTTGACGCAGAGACAAAGTTTGCCACTTGCTGTTGAAAATAGAAATGGATCGTTTCTTGATCCTGGTGAATGCTAAGAACAAGTTCAGACGTGAAATAATTAGAAAATGCAATCAAAGAATGGAATTTTTTAAATGTAACAAAATCCACAAAATTGTTATCACACGTTAGTCATTGGTACAGTTGAATTACATGGCCACCTTTACATCGACGAGACTATGCGTAGACCAGGCGATAATTTCGCCATACACTTGCGCTCGATCCGCCAGGGTTTGCTGGATCTCTCAGTTGCCATCTCCCATCTTCTTGTCCCAAATTTCTTGATATTCTCTTTATCTCCTCTTTCCCCTCCCCTATCCCCCTCCACCCATATCCTTCCCTCCAACTTTATATATCGCTCCTCTTCTTTCCTCATCTGACACCCTTTTGTCTCAATTTCATCTCTAGACTTTGTCACTATCTCCACTCATCTGCCAATCTTCACCTTATCCACCTACAACTCGCCATGCTTTGCCCCACCTCACCTCCCTTTATCAACTTTACCCCCCATCAGTCTGAAGAAAAGTCCTAACCTGAAACGTTGCTTGTCTATTCCCTCCACAAATGCTGCCTGACCTGTAGCGTTCCTTCAGCATGTTTGTTTTGAATTAAATAGAGAATTTGTTTTGAGCATACGTTTGTTACAAGAAACCTAAATATAATTCCCGTATATTCAAACCCTTTAGCAATTGAACTGAAGCACACAGCTACAGTATCTGGCAGATAACATGGGATCGGTTATTTCACTGCTGGGTTCCATTTTGTTTATATTAGGAATTAATGTGCAGTAGGGTAAACAGTCAGAACCTTTCTCCCAGATTGAGAATGCCAAGGACAAGAGGGCATAGCTTTATGGTGGGATGAACAAAGTGCAAAGGAGATGTACAGAACAGATTTTTTACTTAGAGTGGTGGATGCCTGGAATACACGGCCATGGGTGGTGGTGGAGGCAGATACAGCTGTAGCATTTAAGAGACTTTTAGATAGGCACCTGGATATGAAGGTAATGGAGGGATATTTCTAAAACAAAATATTTCTAGTCCTGTATCACTGTGAGCCAGAGATGCTACAATATTCATCACTTAAACATTATACTACTCAGCTTCTGTACCGTAACTTTGATTTGTTGAGGCAGCTGAGTGGTACAGTGGTAGACTTGCTGCCTTACAACATCAGAGACCTTGGTTCGATCCTGACTACGGGTGCTGTCTGTATGGAGTTTGTCCATTCTCCCTGTGACCGCATGGGTTTTCTCCGGGTGCTTCGGTTTCCTCCTACACTCCAAATACGTACAGGTTTGTAGATTGATGGCTTTTGTAAAATTGTAAATTGTCGCTAATGTGTAGGATAGTGCTGGTGTATGTGGTAATTGGTGGTTGGTGTAGACTAGGTGGACCAAAGGCCATGTTTCCATGTTGCATCTCTAAAGTCTAAAGGCTTTCCACAATACCCTTTAGAACAAGACTGCAGGGTTCTATTGAAGAGGAAACTATTGTATAACATTAAAAACAACAGATTATGTAATATGTGTTGCCAACCTTTCCAAATGAGTCTGAAGAAGACTTCTGCCACGAAACTCCGCCTATTCATTTCCTCCCCAGATGCTACCTAACCCACTGTCCCTCCAGCACTTTGCGTTTTGCTCAGGATTGCAGCATCTGCGGTCATGTGCATTTCCACATGCAATCAGTGAACTAGTGTTCCCCATTTGTAGTGACGAGGTACCTGATACAAGGAATCTATGGTTTCAAGTTACAGTGACTTCTTCAAATTGGCTAAGTAGTTGATCAGATTAGTTCGGTACAACCCAGCAGTAAAAATATTGATTTCTCTATCTTCAAGTAACCCTTGCTTTCCCTCTCTCTACATCCCTCCCCCACCCTAGTTCTACTAGTTTCACTGTCTGATTAATTTTACTGATTGTATGCCACCCTGTCACCTTCCACGCAGCTAACAATGAACCATTCTACATTTCCTTCACATAGTCTGCTTTGATCTGTCCTTTTCACACCTTACCCTTCCATATCTCTAGACTCCCTCTCCCCTGACTCTCAGTCTGAAGAAGGGTCTCGACCTGAAATGTCACCCATTTCTTCTCTCCAGAGATGCTGCCTGTCCCGCTGAGTTACTCCAGCATTTTGTGTCTATCTTCGATGTAAACCAGCATCTGCAGTCCCTTCCTACACATTTAGTTTGGTTTAGATTTGTTGGTTTAGATTAGTGTAGTTTAGTTGTTTCGTTTATTATTGTCACGTGTTAGAGGTACAATAAAAAGATTTTGCTCGCATGCACAGTCCACAGTGCACCGATTAAAGACATTTCTGACAGATGACAAACCAGGAAATAAAAGGCTTTAATCATAAATGCAATAAATGTCATTTAAAATATTTTGCGAATGAAGTAAATATTTGGTCACACGTGGACGAAGATAAAAGTTGATTCCTTTAAACAAAGTTATACATTTTTAAATCCATGGGATTCACATTGCTAATCTATACAGACAAATTCTCAGGCAAAGAGAGGTTGTGGAGTGCACATCTGTCAAAAACTCAGTTACATCAATCAATCAATCAATCAATCAAGCACTTTATTCATCCCCGAGGGGCAATTTAAAGGGCGCATTACAGTAGCTTTTTAAAGAAGAAAGGGACACAATCAACGAAGAGACAAACATTCAAAGCTACTCTCTGCACCAACCGGTCGACCGCACGAGCAGTGACCCAGCAAGGATTGGGTTGTCAGCAGCGATACAATAATAAAGAACACACAAAATGTAACACAAACATCCACCACAGCATTCATCACTGTGGTGGAAGGCACAAAAATGTGGCCAGTCCTCCTCCATGGACAGGACCAGAGTCCAGAGTCAGTCCATGGCACAGCATTTTCAGTATTGCTTTACAATGAAAATAATTCACAAAATGTTAAAGTTAGAGATACAAAATGTTAAAGTTCCCATCAGGTCGCAACTCTATGCTGGTTGCTTCAGTGGATAATGGAACAGTATATCCTGTGGAGTTTATGTGAAGGAAAGAACTGCAGATGCTGGTTTAAATTGAAGGTAGACACAAAATGCTGGAGTAACTCAGCGGGACTGGCAGCACCTCTGGAGAGAAGGAATGGGTGACCTTTCGGGTCGAGACTCTTCTTCAGACTGTGGAGTTTAGTTTAGTTTAGTTTAGTTTAGAGAAATAGCGTGGAAATAGACCCTTCAGCCCATCGAGTTGCGCCGACCAGTGATCCCGTACACTAGCACTATTCTATGGGACAATTTACAATTTTTACCGAAATGTGGGAATGGAGTTCTCCTTTCTGAACATTTGCATGTGGAATGTGGGAATGTGGGAGGAAACCTGAGCACCCATGGAAAACCCATGCGGTCACGGGGAAAATGTATAAACTCTGTACAGACAGCACCTGTAGTCAGGATCGAACCCGTGTCTCTGGCGCTGTAAGGCAGCAACTCTACCGCTGTGCCACCGTGCTGCCCTGGTTGGTGACAGGAACTTCTGAATGTGGAATTTGTATGTTTTATAAACGTCAATGACATCCAACTTGTCTCTAATTTCTCTTCGCAATACAAACAGCTGCAAGAAAAATTGCAATATTGATCAGACATTGACTTAAAGCTACAGCATCATCCAAACATTCTTCTATGGAAAGTCCTGATAGAAGTTTATAAAATTATGAGAAGCATAGATAGGATACTCAGCCAGAACCTATTCCCCATGGTAGAAATGTCAAATACTAGAGGGCATTACTTTAAGGTGAGAACGGAAAGTTTAAAGACAATATGTGGGGTGAGTATTTTACACAGAGAGTGGTATTGTACCCAGAGGTGGTGGTGGAAGCAGATACGATAGTCGTGTTTAAAAGGCTTTTAGTTTAGTTTAGTTTAGAGATACAGTGTGGAAACAGGCCCTTCAGCCCACTGAGTCCGTGCTGACCAGCGATCCCCGTACACCAGCACAATCCTACACACTAGGGGCAATTTACAATTATACCAAGCCAATTAACCTACAAACATGTGTGTCTTTGGAGTGCGGTAGGAAACTGGAGATCTCGGATAAAATGCACATGGATCATGGGAGAATGTATAAACTCTGTACAGACAAGCACCCGAGGTCAGGGTCGAACCGGGGTCCTTGGCGCTGTAAGGCAGCAACTCTACCGCTGCGCCACCATGCCGCCCAATGTGCTTTTAGAGAGGCACATGCAGTGAATGGAGAGATATGCAGGCAGAAAAGTATTTGACCCCAGAGGGAGAGGGAGGGAGAAGGAGAGACGGTGCAGTCATGTGCAGACGGAAGACAGCCTGTCCAGCACAGGTGGGCTGAAGGGCCTGTTCCTGTGCTGTACTGGATTGGTGGAGAATATTGGGGGGGAGAACTCTAGTGCTGGTTTATGCATTCTCTACCAAGACCCAATAAACAATAATCCTCTATTAATTAAAGGGGCTTTATTCAAATTTCCTGTAGGTTTTGGTGAGCAACAGTTTCCCTATTTTTAACGTTGTTATCAAATTGTTGGATAATTTATATAATTGAATAATTTTTAATTAATAATAATAATATTTTTTATAAAATAATTTTAATGGCTTGGAAGAAACAGAACTGATTTCTTCAGACACTTCCAATCATCATCCAATGATTAAGTACTAACATAATATATATCAGGTATCTGTACACATCTGTTTTACAGAAATTAAAACTATTACTAAGCATTTCACATTGTAATATGTTCATGGCTGTTATTAATGTGCACAGAGTGTATCGAAGGCCAGTGTCATTAATGTATATCAAACAAGCTTGTGGATAAAGGTACTAATGAGAAAAGACAGCTAAAGCTGGCAGATGTTTCTGTTTATCAGCTGCCACTTTAATTGGTGATTATCTCTGAGAATGACCCCTAGCTCCTGAGGAGATTGTTATTTCTATCTGCCATTTACTTTCCACTTGTGTTAACTCTCTCAGTCCCTTCATTCATGTCTCTTCTCCTTCCCTTACCAACGCGGTTTCTTCTCCTCTTGGATAATTAACATTTTACTAACCCATCCTCACAAATCCCTACCCTAACCACATTTCCATTACCTTCCTATTCTCCTTGTGCGGTCCATTGAGAGACTCCCTCAGGTAATACCTGTGCATTAACTGCCATAAGTTGCGGTGTTAATAACTTCCTTCTTACAAGTAGCAACTCTAACTATTCTCCTCTGTTGCCTGACTTATCCACCCAGCGTAACTACCAAGGGCCATATTTTGCAGCTCCCTTTTGTGCCATCCAGTCCTTCCCCTATTGACCTTTGTAAAGTCTTCACACATCATACAACGCAGAGCATAGAACGGGCCCTTTGGCCCACAGTCTGTGCTGAACATGATGCCTAGTTAAACTGATTTCATCTGCCTGTACCTGCACGATATCCATTCTCAAACCCATCATTTTTCATGCACTATTTGCCACATCCCCAAAATATTTGCATTGATGCTAGGTCCATTGTCACAAGATTGTATCACAATCTTTCCCTTTATCTCTCAATCATCTACTTTGATTTAATGTAAATAAAAAATTATGCAATGCAATTAATTGAATGCCTTTAAATTTTTAAAGAAATGTATAAAGTAAATTTATTTTAATTTAAAAGAATTTTAAATTGAAATGCAGCAATGGTTGTTTGACATTTGTTGGATATCAACTCCTTCCAGCCATTTACTCCCCGTTAACAAGCCAATTATTAACTGAATGACTGGAGGCAGCATTGGGATGATAAAGAGGTTGGGAATGTATAATTCTTCAGGGGTGAAGACAAAATGTGTTGGAAGGAACTGCAGATGCTGGTTTATACCAAAGATTAGCACAAAATACTGGAGTAGCTCAGCGAGTCAGGCAACATCTCTTCCGAAAATGCGTAGGTGACATTTCGGGTCGGAACACTTTCCTCAAACTTATCACCAGAGATGCTGCCTGATCCGTTGAGTTACTTCAGCATTTTGGGTCTATCTTTAGGGGTGAAGTTCAATTTATTGTGTTTTAATGTTTACAGTGTCAGTAGATTATTTATTCAGTACAGCAGCTCAACTGGTGTGCCCTTCTCAATTACCACATTTCCTTCCCCAGTCATCTCTACACTACCCCAAACTTCACGTTCCCTCCAACCAGCACTGCAGGATTTGCAGCTGGTAACTTTCCTTCTCCAATTTCTTCACTCATTGAAAACAGCAATGATATCAACCATTGACTGGTCTTGGCTTGTAGTTTCTTGCTGGCTATTGATCTCGGTATAAAACAGCATCTGCAGTTCCTTCTTACACAAATACAAGAAGATATTTCACAGTAACAATCTCTACTGAATATTGATCTCCACTGCACACTGGTTCAATATGAAGCCCAATATTGTGCTCTATGATTTCACTATTCAGATCAAGGAATTGTTCTATGTTCCTAAGGATGAATGTACTTGAATTCCTAGGTCAACCATTTGCAAGTAGATGAAATCTTATTCAAAAATATTTATTTCTTTCTTTTAAAATCTTTTTATTAGTTTTTTTCAAAAGCAAAAACAAAACAACAACAAAAGTAACGATAAACATAACAATGATATTGATACATAGGGATCAGGGTTACATTAATGGCAGGTATAACATAAATATAAGTCCAGTGTCAAAATACACATTGAATATGGACCTCCTGGTCTCTATGTAAATGTAGTTAAGTGTTTAAAAGAGAACTTATATGTGTAAAAACAAAAAGCTAAAAATAAAAATAAAAGAGAAAAAAAGAGAAAAAACAAAAAACAAAACCCCCCTAAACTAAAGAAGAAAAAAAAAGCAAAACAGAATCTGGGCTGCAAAGAGTTTCAACTATTTAAGTCCCTGTTTGTTGTCAAGTCCGTTCCACCGTATAACAGTAGAAACAATTATTATAACAGTTGGAGAGGGGACAATTTATGTTGTATGAAAATGTTGAATAAATCTTCCACAAGTCCTATCAAATTTAACCAAGGTTCAACAATATTTAACAAAGGCTTTAAAACACACAACAGAGAATGGATGAATACAATTTTGTTACTGTAAAATAACTTCTTGTATTTGTGTAGGAAGGAACTGCAGATGTTGGTTTATATCGAAGATCGACACAAGATGCAGGAGTAACTCAGCGGGTCAGGCAGCATCTCTGGAGAAAGAACAGGTGATGTTTTGGGTTGGAACCCTTCTTCAGACATCTATTTGTCCTTGTTTTAGACTCTTTAGTAATTCCAGTTATTATGACAAAGTCCCGCAGTTGAAACAAAATTCATAAAGCATTTTGTCAACATTACGGGAACCTAGTGGAACCGCTAACAGTGATGTGCCATTTTGAATGGCGCCTTTCATATAGACAAGAATGATCTCAGTACCTCCTCTCAGCAGGTTATTGGAATGGACGTTTATTGAAACTCACATTCCATATACCAAGTGGTACGAAGAGTGAGAGTTTTATTGAAAACCCATAATCTGCCTTCTTAAGGCTAAGGGGGGCAGGCACTTGAGAACATCACCCTTTGTAAATCCTCTCCTTGTTGCACAGTCTCCTAACTTTGGAAATACACAGCTGTTCCCTTGTGATCCTGAAACTCCTTATTTAACACAACACCGTTCACCACTGGGATTGTAGCGCTTTTCAAGCAAGTGGCTCACCACAGCTCTCTCATGAGGAAATTAGGAATGAGCATTAAATGTTTACTTAGCCAGTGACACCTACAAACTGAAAATGAGTAAAAGTGAGTTTGTAAACAGTTCAACCATTCCTTTCCTAGCTATTATCATGGATGAAATTGCCTCAAGTGTCATGGAAGTAAAGGATCTGGATGAGGAAACAATTTGGGACCTGATTGAAAGCCAGCGCCACATAATCACCAACAGTGTTCGACCCTGCCACATCACACCCTTCCTACGCCAGTGTCATGTCATCGGGGAGACAGATGAGGAAGAGATTCTGTTTGCCCCTCACCTTAAACACCGGTGTATGAGAACTGGTAAGCTTTCTTCTCTTCATTTTATGCAGCTGTTTCATTTCTTTCAAGGGGGTTTTAATTGTTTTGGCTGGAAATGGAACACTTCCCACTTTAGGGAGCATTTCTTCTCCCGATGTTGCCAATTAGCTACTTAAGGGATACACCTTTCACGTTAGCTGCCTTCAATGTCTGAGTGAAACGGACAATTTCATTCCAAAGCCTCTCGATGCAGATTCCTGCAGCTAAAACCCTGCTCCAAATTTGAGTTAATGTGCCAGGCAAGTAAGACAAGTTAGATAGATTGTGTGGAGAAAAATTATTATTTGCAACGTTCTTCTGTTACAACAGAGCATTTTTATTTCATTGAGATCAACATTGTGCATCTGCAGTTTCTTGTGTTTGCCTTCACTGCATGTTCTGCGGAATTGTGGCCATCATTCCCAAATCGCATGGATTCATAAATTCATAAGTTCTAGGAGCAGAATTAGGCCATTCGGCCCATCAAGTCTACTGAGCCATTCAGTCATGGCTGATCTATCTTTCCCTCTCAAACACATTCTCCTGTCTTCGCCCCATAACCTCTGACACCCTTACTAATCAAAAAATTCTGAAAATTGCCAGGGTTTTTTTTAACTCCTGGCCCTCTGTGCTACATTTACACAAAGCTCCAGCAGGTTCAAAGGATACAAGCATGAATTGATCACCCATTTTGTTCTCCATAAATCAATGATAGTGCGCTTGAGATGTACTAGCTGAGTTCAGCTTACTCCAGCAATTAGCCATATACAAACCCATCAAAAGGTCGTGGAAGCAGCCAAACCATTTAGAATTATTAAAACATTGTTATTTTTAGAATTACCTTCCTGCATTTTAAAACATTGGTCCTTGATGTAGCTACGGTGAGAAGATTATTTAACACAGTCTAGTTCATTTGTGCTATCTTTATTTCAAGGATATATGCTCGATCTATTAAGAACTCGGGGAAAGAAAGGAGGTGTTGCCTTTCTGGAGTCTTTAGGGTTCTATAATCCTGAAATTTATACATCAATAACTGGGAAGGAACCTACCAAGGATTGTAGCAGCATACTCGGTAAGATCGATTTTTGTTTGCATATTTAATTTTCTCAGATTATTTATTCCCATTGCTTGTATCCATACAAAGTTGTACATTATCTATGAGCGCGAGTACTCTTTTCCCAGAGTTCAACTAACACTTTCAGCAAAGAGAGAGAGAGAAATGGGAAGCGAAAGATAGAGAAAGAATGAGAAGATGCAGAGGGGTATCTTACAGAAGTCAGTTCAGAAAGTGTAAGATGAACACTGGAAACAGAGTACTCACTCTCACAGGTAATGTACAACTTTGTATGGATACAAGCAATAGGAATAAATATTTTTTCAATGTCCTGCACTCAATGAAAAAGATTTTCTACACTAAAGTTAGCTTTATACCTAAAACCTCAAATACATGCATTATTCTGAAAGTACAAAAACAGTCATGAATAAATTTAGTTCAGTTTTTAGATATAGGGTCCAAACAGGCTCTCGGCCCACCGAGTCCACTCTGACCAGCAATCACCCATACACTAGTTTTATCCTACACACTACGGACAATTTACAGAAGACAATTAACCTACAAACCTGCACGTCTTTGGAATGTGCAAGGAAACCGGAGCACCCAGAGAAAACCTACGTGGTCACAGGGAGAACGTACAAACTCCGGGTCTCTGGCGCTGTAAGGAGGCAACACTACTGCTGTGCTACTGTTTTAATAATGGTAGGCTCAAGTCCAAATTGAGTATTATTTCATGTTCTCATTTGTAGATATGACATTTCTAAATTCATTTAATCTAAGTAAATGATTTATGGGGGAAAATCCAACTTTCAGTGTTCATATCCACAAGGCAAC
Organism: Amblyraja radiata; assembly: GCF_010909765.2. NCBI lineage: Eukaryota > Metazoa > Chordata > Chondrichthyes > Rajiformes > Rajidae > Amblyraja > Amblyraja radiata. Next base: position 35,404,581 of record NC_045971.1, read on the forward strand.
CTGTTATTTTATTTTCCTTTGCTCTTTTCTTTCAAAGCCCACTTCAGTGGATGAATTTTGAATGCAGTCATCAGGCTACCTGTCCCCCAAATGAGCTGAACTCCAGCTGCTGGGTGATAAAGCATTGTTTTTATATTGAGCTTTCAGTGACAACACTGCCACACTGCCGACAGACCATCTTCCACAAGCTCACACTGCCACCTGCAGATTGTTGTATTGCTTCAGCATTTAACAATACGTGCTGTTCATGGGAAACTTCACCACATTTGGGTATATTCTCAATAAAATGTGCTGGTCTTTATTGTAATGTGTACAAAAATTTTCCCTGCCTGAAGATGATGGTGCACTGTTCATAAACCAGCTATTTATAGTTTTAGTTTTAGAGATACAGATTGGAAACAGGCCCTTCAGTCCACCGAATCCACGCCGACCAACAATCAACTGTACACTAGTTCTATCCTGCATATTAGGGACAATTTACAGAAGCCAATCAACCTACAAGCCGGCGTGTCTTTGGAGTGTGGGGGAAACCCGAGCACCCGGAGGAAACCCACGCCATCACAGGGAGAACGTCCAAACTCCGTACAGACAGCACCCCATCTAACGCCTGAGCTGAGTTTTATCTGGATCACCTAATGCCAATTAGTAGCACAATTAGTTTACGTCTAATCACAATGAATTTCTATTAATACAGCCATTTCTCTTGAAAATATAGAGGCTGAGAATTAAATACATGTTGTAAGTTGCAAAAGGCTTCTATTTTTTACTCATGTGGGAAGAGCTACACTGACAATTGCTGTAAGAACATAAAATGAGGCAATATTACAGCTGATCTGCAATGGTAATATTACAGTTGGAATAAAGTAAAGCCTGAAGATAAAACCTCAGTTCAATAAGCAAGCCTAATATTTACATGGTGTTTGTAATTTCATTAACATTTAGGAAATTTAAAATTCTAGAATTTGTAGGCGAGGTCTACAAAAATCTTATTTAATTGTCAAGAGTCAAGACTGTTTTATTGTCATATGTCCCAGATAGGACAATGACATTCTTGCTTGCTGCAGCACAACAGAATATGCAGTGGAACCCAGGAACCAGTTTCTTTTTGTTTGCTCATAGTCACTAATATATCGGGTAGAGTGATAAGTCAAATGGATATATAATGCATATATATTAACCAATAAATCTCTAACATGAAGCCTTAAAGAAAGAATGATGAAAATCACTCAATTTACTGTCTTTGGTTGCAGATGAAAAAGGAAATTTAAGTTTGATTCAATCTTTAATGAATGAGGTAATGAATGCTCAGAAATGGTTAGGAGAAGAAAAATGTATCAAGCATCGGTTGAATGAAAAAATGCAAGGCATGGAAGAGCAAAACCAACAACTCAAGACTGAGCTCACGAATTTGAAGGCAGCAGAGGTTAACTTAAGTAGGATGAAAATGGACTGGAATCGTCACCATGATGAAATGATTCGTCTGAAGGAAGAAAATTATCAGATACTGATGCGGTATACAAATACTCTCCAGGAGAAGGAAATGTCTGTAACACGAAGCAGAGAGTTACGACAACAGGTATTGCTTTATTGTTCAATCAGTTATTCGTATCATATGTGAATAGAGGGATATGGGTACCGTGCAGGTAGATAAGCGATGATCTTGGCATCATGTTCGGCACAAATATTGTGGGCCAAAGGGCCTGTTCTTATGCTGTACTGTTCTATGTTTTATTTTTTATGTTGTGATACCCAACACTTCAGCTCTAAATGGTATGAAGGTCAATATTTAGACTGTACCTCCAGAACTTTGACTGTAATTTGTGAAGGGTTTTGGGGATGGAGGATGTGGGGTGAGAGGGAGTGAGGAGCATGTGAGTGGGAGAATGGGAGGGTTGTGGAATTGTGAGCTGCGTGGTGGAGGGTGTGTCTGACGAGAAGGGCTTCTTTATTTTCTTGATACATTTGGCTGCATAAAAGATTAAGTGAAGCCCACAAGAGATTTTGAATCAGCCTCCTAATCCATCTCATTTCAATAATGAACTTGTGTTGGGAAGAGTAATGTCAACAGCGTTTTAACCCAATCCATCCTGGATTCATGATTACAGCAGGAATAGGAATACTTTATTGTCGGGTCTCCATCATCCTTTGTCCCTCGTCCATTGTTCTTCCTCCTACCTCCCTCACGGCAGTCTCCCCCATGCCGGGTCCTCCATTGTTCTTCCCAATAGCAGCAGAAACTGTTGAATCTTGCACCAATGTTTTCCTTGAACCCTTTAGTTTAGTTTAGAGATACAGTGGAAACAGGCCCTTCGGCCCACCAAGCCCACGCCGGCCAGCGGACCCGCACATCAACACACACTGGTGACAATTTACAATTTTATCAAAGCCAATTAGCCTACAAACCATAAGTCTTTGGAGTGTGGGAGGAAACCAGAGCTCCCTGAGAAAACCCACGCAGGTCATGGGTAGAACGTACAAATTCTGTATAGACAGCATTCGTAGTCAGGATCAAATCCGGGTCTCTAGCGCTGTAAAGGGTCTGTCCCGTCCCATTTAGGCGATTTTTTAGGCGACTGCCGGCAAATAGGCAACTAAGCGTTTGTCTGGTCGATGCTGGATTTTGAAATGTTCAAACCTTTTGGCGACAGTCGGCGACCATGGGCTTATTGTAACTTGTCTTCTCCTGGCGTAGGTGCTGTCGTAGGTTGTTGCCAGGATGACGTGGGTTGTCGCCAGGATGACGTGGGTTGTCACCAGGTGACGTAGGTTGTCACCGGGTGCTGACTTCGGTGAATTCCATTTGGCGACTATCTACGTCAACCTACGTCAACTGGCGACAGGTACCGGCGACTGAAATGTCTTCAGTTGTCTTCAGTTGTCCCCCGACAGGGTCGTTGCTTGTCGTAGCTTGTCGTGGATGGAGGTAGGTTGACTTGGTTGTCGTTGGTTGTCGCCTGTGTGGTCATAGGTTGGCGTAGGTGTGGTCGTAGGTGGACGTCCAAATGGGTCGCCGGTTGGCGCTAGCTTGACGTCAATTAGGTTGTAGGTTGTTGTAGCTTGTCATAGACATTGTCGTAGACATTGTCATAGGGTAGTCCAGTTGCCGTTTTTTTAGCAACCTGCTACGACTATGACAGTCGCCGGCAGTTGCCTACTGGTACAGGCCCTTAAGGCAGCAACTCTACCGCTGTGCCACCGTGCCACCCTTCTCTTCAACTTCGTTCAGATTCCATGATCTTTTTCAGGAAAAAGAATCTCATGAGTTTTTGACAGAAATACAGAATACAGAAAATAAGAGAGTTAAATCATGAGAAATAATTTAAATATTTGAATGGAGAGTTGCAATTTGTTGGCATCCCAACAGAAGCGTGCAATCCATGGGTCTTTTCTGTTTTGGAGGTGATGTGATGATCTTTTCTGATATCAACAAACCAGTCCGATACAGTTCCACATTCTCCAGCAAGAGGCTTGATAACACAATCATCTTATTCACAGATGCAACCAGAAAATAATTTAGCCTCTTTTATCTTCTTTTATCTTAGCATGAACTATCAGCAGGAGCGTGTTTCAGTAGAAGACTTTGATGATCAATTTCAAATTTATAAAGGAAGAAAAATAACTGTTGAATTGCTCAAATAATGAAAATGAATGACCATTGGCAGTCAAAGTTGCGAACAGGGAGATGGTCTATATCAGAACAGATGTTGGCTTGAATATAACAATTGTTTGAGTTTGAGAAATTGCATTCGACCTTGTACATGATACGGCTACTGTTAAACTGCTGCCTGCAGAGTTTGCATGTGTAGCAGTTGAAGGACTTTTTTACTGATGCTATAGTAGGAATACCTTCATAAATCCAGGAAACATGCAACATAAAACTTCTCTCACATTCACCTTCCCTCTGTCGCGACTTAATAAACTTTACTAGAAGCAGTAGATCATGAAATAAGCTCATACCTCAACATCACATTCCTGGCACCATATGATCGAAATTGATAGAATAAAAATCAATTGATTCAAGTAGGGTGAAAAATCACAATTGTGGATAAATAGATATTTTGACTCAGCTGGTCACACTGAAGAAGGGTTTCGCCCTGAAACATCACCTATTCCTTTTCTCCAGAGATGCTGCCTGACCCGTGAGTTACTGCAGCATTTTGTGTCTATCTTTGGCGTAAACCAACATCTGCAGTTCCTTCCTACACAAAATGGGTATTTTGATTTTTGTTTAAATTTTTGCCTGGGTTTTTGATTACACATCTGTGACAGCAGATTTTCATGTTTCGTAAATTATATAAACATGCTACATTATTCATATGATTGATGATTTGCATAGATATTAGAAACTAGTAGCATTTGATTCCCATTGGTTAATACTTTATCAATGTTGGCTGCACTTATCATTAGTTCCTCATATTTAATTAAGAAATGTTAATTAAAAAAAAAACAGAACCAGGCAAATGAGACTAGCTTGGTCGACATGGCCAAAGGGCTTGGTTCTATACTGTATGACTATGACTTGCAATTGATAGTGACTCGTTGATGCAAATGATATAGGATTCCACATTGGTGATTTATTATATATCTTTTTATGGAATTTAAAATAATATTGCAAAGAAAATCTCCCTTTAATATATGGGTTTCATGCCAAATCCTGTTTGAATTCCTTTAAAGGTCGATAATCTTATAATGGAGAATAAGAAATTAATAGTGGAATTTGATGTTGAACGAAGAGTGTCATCGAAGCTACGAGAAGCATTCAAACCCAAACAAGATGAACTTTTACATTTAAAAGAAGAAATTGATAAACTAAGATTCAGGATCCAGGAAGTACAAATGAACCCAGTAAGTATGTTGCATTTTCAAGGTCTCAAGGTTTCAAGGTCAGTTTATTGTCACATGTACCAGTTAATAGACAATAGGTGCAGGAGTAGGCCATTCGGCCCTTCGAGCGAGCACCGCCAAGGTACAGTGAAATTTGATTTGCCATACACAAGTCAACGGGTGGGCGGCACGACTCACGTCGCAGCGGCCTCTGCAGTCCGTCTGTCTTTTAAAAAAAATTTTTGTCTCGTTTAAATGTAGTTTTTTTTTTTTTTTAAACTGGATATGTGTGTGGGGGGCGGGGGGTGGGGGGTGGTGGGGGAAACTTTTAAATCTTTCCCCTGCACGGAGAACCCGACCTTTTCTCTGTCGGGTCTCCGTTGTCGTTGGGGCCTAGCACCGTGGAGTGGCCTCCAACCGGAACGACCTGGGGCTCTAGTCGCGGAGCCTGCGGACTTACTTACCATCGCGGAGCTGGCCGAGTTCGGAGCGGTGGTGGAACGCTGCTGTGGCCCGACCCTGGAGATTCGGAGGCTTCAACTGCAGGTCTGGTGGACAGTGACACAGGGAGCCCGCGGGTCCCTACTTCCGCAACGGCGACTTCTCCCGCCCGAGTTGCGGGGTTGAGGATGACCTGGAGTGGGGCCTTACATCGCCCGGCACGGCTATAAATGGCCGCGGGACTTGCTAGCGCACGCCGAGCCAACTCCAAGACCCGGAGCAGGGCCTTGCATCACCCGGCTTTATAATTGCCGCGGGACTTATTTACCATCGCCCGCCGGGAGCTTTGACTCTGACATCGGGAGGAGCATGAGGAGTGCAGGGGAGAGATAAGACTTTGCCTTCCATCACAGTGAGGAGGAGATTCACTATGATGGATGTTTGTGTAAATTGTGTTGTGTCTTGGTTCTTCTTCTTGTGTGTATGACTGCAGAAACCAAATTTCGTTTGAACCTCTGGGTTCAAATGACAACAAATAAATTGTATTGTATTGTTGTATTGTAAGTGAAAAGCAACAAGACACACAACCACATAAAAGTTAACATAAACATCCATCACAGCGGATTTCACATTCCTCACTGTGATGGAAGGCAATAAAGTTCAATCTTCTTCCTCTTGTTCTCCCGTGGTCGGGTCAGTCAAAACCATCTACAGTCAGGGCGATCAAAGCGCCTGCAGCCGACGATCAAAGCCCCCGTCGGGGTTGAAACTCTCTCCGCGGCTTGGAGCTCCCGAGTCGGCCTCTTCTTACCAGAGACCGCGGGCTTCACGATGTTAGAGTCTACAGGCCCCGCGATGTTAAAGTCCCTCAGACTCCTGCGGCTTGGAGCGCCGGGTCGGTCTCCAGGAAAGGCCGCCAACTCCACGATGTTAGGCCGCAGTTGGGACGGAGATATGATATGAAACAAATCGCATCTCTGTCGAGATAAGAAATTGAAAAAAAGTTTCCCCGAAACCCCCCCCCCCACCCCCCATATAAAACAAACCAAGCAACACTAAAACATACTTTTTAACTAAAAATAACAAAAAGAAGAAAGGACAGACTGTTGGCGAGGCAGCCACTGCATTTTGTTTGAGTACATATATTTGCACACAGATTTTTTTGTTCATTAATTTATTCATTCAACAGCTTATTGTTTAGTACTATCAGCACTCTGTTTTCTGCATTTGAAATTCATTTCTATTGACTTTAGTGGAATATTTTGCGTTATGATTTTGTATGGCACTATGATTACTAAGGGATAAGCTATCGTCAAGATTTTCAACCTGAGATGTTAACACTAAGTTGCTGTCTGTCCTACTGCGCAGTTTCAACATTTTCTGTTTTTATTTCAGATTCCCAATATAGGTTCATAAGTTAAAGGAGCAGAATTGGGCCATTTGGCCCATCAAGTCTACTCTGCTATTCAATCATGGCTGATCTATCTTTCTCTCCCGACCCCATTCTCCTGTCTTCTCCCATAACCACTGACACCCGTACTAATCAAAATATTGCTGGAATTTAGATTCTTCACACTACGTGATGTGTTTATCACTAACTAATTAATGGGTGGCACAGTGGCACAGCTGATAGTGCCAGAGACCCGGGTTTGATCCTGACCTTGGGTGTTGTCTGTACGGAGTTTGCACGCTCACCCAGTGATTGTGTGGGTTTCCTCCAGGTATTCCGGTCTCCCCACACATCGCAAAGACGTGTGGGTTTGTAGGTTAATTGGCCTCTGTAAAATTGCCCCAAGTGTGTAGGGAGTCATTGTGAAAGTGGGTTAAAAAAGAACTAATATGAATGGGCGATCAGTGGTCGGCGTGGACCCGTTAGGCCGAAGGGTATGTTCCATGCTGCATCTCAGAAGTGTCTCGACCCAAAATGTCATCTATCCATGTTCTCCTGAGATTTTGCCTGTCCTGCTGAGTTACTCCAGCACTTTGTGTCCTTTTTTGAATGCTTCCTATAACTTTCACTCTCTGTCATAATTTGAAATTTTCTTTTAAGTCACCGTATCATTGCAAGGATATAAATGTTTGCTTTCTGATAAATTAGATCACAGATAGCTAATAATTTAATCTTAAGGAGGACAGAAAAGCACTTTAGAAAATGATGATCACATAGAATCATCAGTATAGTTTATGACTTTGCAATGTTGTCGCTGTTGTAGCGTTTACCATTAAAATGTCACTTCTATTTCGCCTATTTCTGGAGGAGCTTGCTTTTCAGAACAACAAAATGTTTGGGGGAAAAAAATACTTTTTTACTTTTGCTTTTCACATAAATTTCTGAAGATGTTCAATTTTTAAAAATAGGTGACAATAGATATCTTGGAACAGGATCGTGTAGAAGCTTTGGAAGAAAGTCAAGATCTAATGAAAGTAATGAATTCACTGCGCTTGGAACTAGATAAAGCTGAACGACTAAGGAACGAGGTGAGCGCGTGCACTTCAGACTGTAAATAGACTTTGTTTGAAGGGGTCATTAGAAAACAAGAAAGCAGCAGATTAGTAATTAACATCTTCAACATTTAGTCTTAGTCATTACAAGTAATGTCCCTGCCTACTTTGAACACATACATGCATACGTACTCTGAGCTTGACTTGAATCCTATTCCACTCATCTCATGTGGTGAGAATGATGTACACAAAGGGCTCGGATCAGGCTGAGTGCTATTACTCACCTTTGGTCCCATCAATCTGGTGGTTTGAAACTGGCCAAGGTGTCGCCTACAGATATAAAAGACCTGAATATACGTTTAAAGATGACAACTTGGTGAGTTCATTGTAGCCACAATGTGGTTTCCTCTCTTGGATATTTGTGTCTGAGAACGTTTCCAATTTACCCAGGAGCCGCTGACAATTTATTTGATTTGCCAAGATTTGTCGACTTGGGCATGATCTCCAAGTTACTGCAAGTGACCACATCTTCCCCTTTTCCAGGGACATTCCCTCGGTAGGGTATGTTGTAAATAATCAGCAAACGTCATAATGATACCCTTTATACTTGTCTAAATTGTTGAAGTCTAGCAAGAGACCTCACTAAAAATAGCCGGCCTGTCATTAAAACACCCTTTGCTTTCTGGCACAGAAGCAGTTTTGGATACAGTTTGCAACTCTCTCCATGATAGGCCTTATACAGGTGTTTTGTTGACTATTCCGCCATTTGAAACCTTGGTAAATCCATGTAGATTACATTAAGTGCACTCACTTCCTCAACCCACTTTGATACCTTCTCTATTAAGGCAACAACATTAATTATCTTCTCAAATTCATGCTCTCTGTCCTTGAATAGAATATGCCTTTCCAAATAATAATTAATGCAAACCCTTGGAATCTGTTCCACTATTTTTAATCATCAATCACCAGCAATTATTTGATCCTTTCCAAACAACATCAACCTTCCAGTGCCTTGGTATCACATGTGTGGCCAAAGAAGATGATTCAATATCAATGGTCAAAACTCGTGTCTGGGAAACACTCTATCCATGCCTAGTAATTTTATCTGATTCTAAAGATTCTAGATCTCTTCCAATTTTTATCATACCTAATATTTTGCACATTTTCTCCTTTTGTTTAATGTGTATCTTCAACTCTATTGTGAAGACATACAGTATGTGAAGCATACATTTGAACCCTAACTTGATTGGTATCCATCCATGTAGATGTTTTTTTGCCCTACACATTCAATAGACAATAGACAATAGGTGCAGGAGTAGGCCATTTGGCCCTTCGAGCCAGCACCGCCATTCAATGTGATCATGGCTGATCATCCCGAATCAGTACCCCGTTCCTGCCTTCTCCCCATATCCCATGACTTTAAGAGCCCTATCTAGCTCCCATTCATTAATGAAAACAGATCAGTGATGATAACTTAACACAAAAGCAAAAGAAAAGTTGTCATTTGTCACCAGCAGAAAATACTATAACTGGAAATCATTAGAGTCAATGTCAAGCGAAAAAAATGATCTCTAAAGTAAAATGAAAAAGCAATAGTTTGTAAGAAGGCAATATTTCCATACGAATGGGGATCTGGGAAGGGGGGGGGGGGGGGTGAAACAGTGGAAAAATGAACAAAAGATGAAAATGCTGAAAATCACATTAAACCAGAAACTCGACTACAAAGCATCTGGAAAGAAGAAAGACAGATTAACTCTTTATATATGTTCCCCACTTTACAGTTGTCAACAAGATTTCATTGTATTTCTACCAATTTTCACATTTATTTCAGAATAAAAATTTCTTGCAGTTAATATTTCTGATGAAATGATAAATAAAATGCTCTCAGAGACATAAAGAAATCATTATGTTGCTGCATATGTCTCTGCAGTACATCCTTATCCCTGATCTTAAAATTAAACTTGTCTTTGCTGAGGATTTATTTAGTTAATGAAACTGAGAGTATCGCATGAATAGTTTTCAGATTACAGATTGGAAACAAATTATACTTAAAATGGCAAAAAAAAAATCAAATTCAGCAAAGAAACTGACTGATAAAGGAAATCTACCACATTTGTTCACATTTATAAAACTGTAAAGTGGAAAGATGTCCCAAAGTTACATACACCACAGTTTGACTATTTTCTACTGACTCCATTTAGATCTTATCCGGTTTTGTTTTACGAACTTCACACTCCCAAATTATATTTCATCTTGATTCCTCTAGACTCAACCTTTGTTTCTCTGGCACCTGCATTAGTATCAAAATATTCAAACTGTTTTACTTTCTTCTATCTGCCAGTATTTGGACGAAAAGGAAAATATGTTCATGGAATGCGCCACTCTGAAGATTGACTGTGATATGTACAAAGATAAAATTAGCTCACTCCAGTCACAAGTCCTCGAACTACAGAAGGAGCGTGATGAGGTTAGTGTAATTAAATCTGACATTACCTGTCCTGTAATGTCCAGGTTCAGGAACAACTTCTTCCCAACAGCCATCAGGCTATGGAATACCATAAACTCCAACTAAACTGTAAACAACAAACTGCCTGGGTTGCACTAGGTACTTCAGGCTTTGTTTTTGTTTTTTGCACTATATATATTTTTAATTTATTGAACTTCTTTTTGTTGTCTATTGCGGTATCTAATGAGTGCTATGTTCACCTACGTGTTGTGCTGCTGCAAGTAAGAATTTAATTATTCTGTTTCGGCACCTGTAACAATAAGTAGCAATGTTACAAAATTTTGAGATTTTAAAAATCAAGTCTGCAATTTATCCCATCAGATAAAGCATAAAAAGAAGTTTAATTTGACACCTAATTCACTTTCATATCTCAAGTATTTAAAAAGTTATGGCCATTTTCATACTGGGAAATTAGCATCTTGTTCCCTATTGATTTTCTATGGACATAACAAAAAAGCTGTGATCGTGAACAGTCAAAAACCCATAACCTTCTTAAAAATTAAGAGAACTGAATGAAATTTTCAGTTATCATAGATTGAAGCATTCTGAAACAAATATAAAATAATCTTACTTGGATGACCTGAAATTAAAGCATATAATTAGTTAGTTACCTAATTGTAGCTAATTTCAGACTTCAATTACTAGATCTAAACATCTATCCATTTCTTAATAAATGATTAACATTTTTAAATAGCCTAAATGTCCAAATAATATTCACAAATAATTCACAATAAAACATGATTTTTAAATCTCATTTACATTAATTTATAGACCAAATGGAAGGAATTTAGTGTTCAATTGCTGTAAATAAATGCCCATTTAAATCAGCTTTCTAGTGGGTTCCTGTGGAACGCGCTGGTTTAGAACGTTCACATTGCGGTAAATTTGTGCCCCAAATGCCGAGAAAAATACTGCGGGATATAATGGGCCCAAAATGAGCTACTCGCAATATTAAACTTTGTATAAAGGGATCTTTAGAAGCCCTTTTTAATGTAAAAATATGCAGCATACCTTTAGTTATTTGCTTTATGAGACCCTGCGGTTGCTGGTGGTCGCGGGTTTAGAGATTGATTTTTAAACTACTATAACTATTATACGAGGCCTTTAAAACTAATAATAGCTTTTGCGACGGGGTCTTCCAGCGATTTTTCGTTAATAATTAACTAGGCTGAACATCTTCGATTTGAACAGCCTAGAGAAAATCGCGTTTTAAACCCGCCCCCCTCTAAACGGCGCCAAAATCGCGCACACCCGCAGCGACAGATTTTCAGCGACGCTTCAGGTAGGCTTTGCAACATACCTACAATAAGACAGTCCAGTGAAGTCCATTGATTTGACCAATGAAGAGGCAAATGATCAAATGTCAGATTTGAGACCTTTTATTATTGGCAGTTTATTCAGTTTATTTTCAATTTTTAATGGATATATTTTTGTGAAATGTACTCAGGGTTAGAGGGAGGTAGATCATGGAAAAGTCAAATGACTAAATTAATTAAATCTGCAATTTGTATTAAGTTCCATCTTCAGTCTTTGGGCAAATCAAATTGAAACGTAATCCTGGAGACATAAGAGACTGCAAATATTGTAATCTTGAGCAAAAAACAATGCGCTAGAGGAACTCAGCAAGTCAGATGATGCTTTGGGTGGGGACCCATCTTCAGACTGATTAAGTAGGGGGAGAAAAGTGGCAAAAGAGAGATAGGGGTGGGGGAAAGGCTCGCAAATGATAGATAGATACAGGTGAGGGGGTGAAAGTATTTGGCAGATAGGTGGAGATAGTGACAATGCTGGAGGTGAAAAGGAGACAAAAGGGTATCAGATAAGGAAAGAAGAGGGGGAGTGAAATGTGAAGCAGGGGGGATGGATTTGGATGGAAGGGGGGAGGGAAAGGAGGGGGTGATGAAATGGAAATAGGGGACAGAGATGGGATGGGTGGGAGATGAGCATGAGGAGGAGAGGAAAGGAACCGGGTGACAGAAGTAGTGGGAGCATGAATGTAGGAGGGAGTTTGGTGTGTGGGAGGGGAAGAGAATCGGAGCAGAGGGACAATGCCTGAAATTGAAGAATTTAAAGTTCATATTGTGTAGAATGTCTGAAGAAAGGTCCCGACCTGAAACGACACCCATCCTTTTTCCCCAGTGATGCTACCTGACCTACTGAGGTACTCCATCCCTTTGCGTCTATCTTCAATGTTCATGTTGTTGGGTATAGCGAGAAATTCCTAACATAATCTTGATTTCACTCATGCACTTTTGCTCCAGATTCCAACATCTGCAGTATCTTGTGCCTCCACTATTGGAATGTGGTTTGGATCAAGAATTCTGCCTTCTGTTTCTTTTTTTGTCCATTCCTTGGAATATTTAAATAGACGTAATTGTGACCAACTCAGCATAGCCGAAAGATAACCATGAAAACAATGTTAGATACAAAGTGCTGGAGTAACTCAGCGGGTCAGGCAGCAACTCTGGAGAAAAAGGGTGCGGGATGTTTCGGCTCGGGACTTCAGACCAAAACAATGTGATGTATTAATACAATTTCATCAACAGCACCAGTGCGGAAAAGGTATAGAAATGTCTGGTCAAACTTTCTGATTTTTTAATGAAAATTCATGATTTTTCTTATTTACCGCAGGCATATGGGGCGAGGGATGAAGCCCAAATGCATATTAGCAAAACGATCACAGACAAGGATTTATGTCGTCGGCAAGTAATCGAACTTCAGGACACGTGTCGTCAGCTAAATAAGGAAATGCTACAGTTCAAGTCAAGCAAGGAGAGGCAGGAGGTAGGGTAATTTCCCTGCCATTATTTAGCAATGTTACAAAATTTTGAGATTTAAAAAATCAAGTCTGCAATTTATCCCATCAGATAAAGCATAAAAAGAAGTTTAATTTGACACCTAATTCACTTTCATATCTCAAGTATTAAAAATGTTATGGCCATTTTCATATTTGGAAATTAGCATCTTGTTCCCTATTGATTTTCTATGGACATAACAAAAAAGCTGTGATCGTGGACAGTCAAAAGCCCATAACTTTCTTAAAAATTAAGAGAACTGAATGAAATTTTCAGTTATCATAGATTGAAGCATTCTGAAACAAATATAAAATAATCTTAGGTACACAAAATTGCTGGGGAAACTCAGCGGGTGCAGCAGCATCTATGGAGCGAAGGAAATAGGCAACGTTTCGGGCCGAAACCCTTCTTCAGACTCAGTAAAATAATCTTACTTGGATGACCTGAAATTAAAGCATATAGTTAGTTAGTTACCCAATTGTAGCTAATTCCAAACTTCAATAACTAGATCTAAACATCTATCCATTTCTTAAGAAAAGATTAACATTTTTAAATAGCCTAAGTGTCCAAATAATATTCACAAAGAATTCACAATAAAACATGATTTTTAAATCTCATTGACATTAATTTATAGGCCAAATGGAAGGAATTTAGTGTTCAATTGCTGTAAATTAATGGCATTTAAATCAGCTTTCGAGTGGGGAATCCTGTGGAACGCGCTGGTTTAGAACGTTCACATTGCGGTAGATTTGTGCCCCCAAATGCCCAGAAAAATACTGCGGGATATAATGGGCCCTAAATTAGCTACTCGCAACATTAAATTTTGTATAAAGGGATCTTAAGAAGCCCTTTTTAACGTAAAAATAAACAACCTATCTTCCGTTGTCCCCTGTATGAGATCCGGCCCGTTGTCGGCGGTCGCGGGTTTAGAGGTTAATTTTTAACCTACTATAACAAGTAAATAAACCCCTTAAAACTAAAAATAGCTCAAGCGACGGAATCTTCCAGCGATTTATCGTTAATAATTAACTAGGCTGAACATCCTCGATTTGAACAGCCTAGGGAAAATCGCGTTTTAAACCCGCCCCCCTCTAAGCGGCGCCAAAATCGCGCACATGGGCTAGGACAGATTTTCAGCGACGCTTCAGGTACGTTTTACAACATACCTACATTATTCAGGAACAATATGTTGGGGTTTTAATTGTCATCTGAAGTAAGAAGGACCATGTCTTTGGGGCAGCAATGTAGTGCAGCGATAGAGTTGCTGCCTTACAGTGCCAGAGGCCCAGGTTCGATCCTAACAGCAGGTGCTGGCAGTACGGAGTTTGTACGTTCTCTCTGTGACCATGTGGGTTTTTCCCAGGTGCTCTGGTTTCCTCCCACACTCCAAAGACGGACAGGTTTGTAGGTTAATTGGCTTCAATAAAAATTGTAAATTGTTTCTAGTGTGTAGGAGAGTGCTAGTGTACAGGGATCACTGGTCGGCGTGGACTTGGTGTGCCAAAGGGCCTGTTTCCCCTCTGATTCTCTAAACTAAACCAAACTAATGACTGTCGTCCGAAACAGCACTTATTCCTACCCTCAATCCCTTGCCGAATGAAGGGACTCCAGAATCTCAGAGCAGAGCAACAACTTGAATCTAGGCCATTGTTTTGGTTTTCAAATGTTATCAACAGCTGTAAAGGTACAAGCATAAAGCTTAAAGATCATTAACAGCTACAATTCTCTTCCAACCTCATCTATTGCATCTGCTGCTCTAGGTGTGAACTGCTCTACATCAGTGAGACCAAGCGCAGGCTTGGCGATCGCTTCGCCCAACACCTCCACTCAGTTCGCATTAACCAACACGATCTCCCGGTGGCTCAGCACTGCAACTCCCCCTCCCATTCAGTATCCGACTTTTCTGTCCTGGCCAGAGTGAGTCCCACCGCAAATTGGAGGAGCAGCACCTCATATTTCGCTTGGGTAGTTTACACCCTAGCGATATGAACATTGACTTCTCTAATTTCAGGTCGTCCTTGCTTTCTCACTCCTTCCGCTCCCCTTCCCGGCTCTCCCACAGCCCACTATCTCCACCTCTTCCTTTCTTCTTCCCGCCCACCCCCACATCAGTCTGAAGAAGGGTCTCAACCCAAAACTTCACCTATTCCTTCGCTCCATAGATGCTGCCTCACCCGCTGAGTTTCTCCCGCATTTGTGTCTACCTTCGATTTTTCCAGCATCTGCAGTTCTTTCTTAAACAGCTACAATTCTATCTCACTTTCCTATTCTTTCTACTATGCCAATAGTGCATTAGACAGAAGACATTGCTCACCAGCAGCTCTGAATAAAGAACCGTGAAATGAATTTCTAAAATGAATGAATGTGTTTCCAATGGTTGGTTGAATGATAAATGACAACCAGCATACTGAGCAAACAGCTTTGCTCTTCCAGGAACAGTACAATAAGATTGTTTACCTCCACTTGAACGAACAATAAAAGTTTCAATTCAACATCTCATCCAAAAATAGAACCTGCAGTGCTCAGCGTGCCAAGGTCACGCAGTGGAATTTGAATTCATGGCGTCTGTCTGAAGCTAAGGCTCAAAGCTAGAGAATGAGACAAGAGTAAAATACATTTTTGCAGGTGGCAGCGTGTCCTTCACATTATGTGGGCACTATTTGCCATCTCCACAGGCCTTAGACCCCTGCGGCCTTGAAAAAATGAGGCCTCTTTGTAAGACAGAGCTGTGGAATAAATGCAGCTTGGAACAGATAACAAAGACCCTCAATGCCCAGCAGGATATTATTGCAGGCAATCCCTAGATCAATATAGAAACCTAGATCAACACCGGAACCTGGAGCGTTATTAATTATTAATCAATTCCAAATATTATTGGTATGCTCATTTATAATTGCAGTGGATAATGAAGGATTTTGCATATGATATTTTCACTCAGGCCAGTTGTGCAGCTTTACACAACATACAGGATTTTAAATAAAAGACACTAACAATGAAGCTCACGGCTCCAAGTCTTAGTTTAGTTTATTATTGTCAATTGTACTGAGGTGCAGTGAAAAGCTTTTGTTTGCCTGCTATCCAGTAAAAGAAAAGACTATATATGAATGCAATCAAACTGTCCACAGTGCATAGATAAAGCATAAAGGTGATTAATTAGTCATTGGTTTATTGTCACATAATTATGTTACGGTCGCCAAAATCAAATACCTCAAAGGCCAATAACATAATACAAAACCAGGGTCAAATGGAAAAATTATTTATTTTTCAATAACAAAAAGAAGGACTGAGAGGCAGCAGTATCACGCAAGATTGTCACAGGTACTTTACTGTCCCCATCCTCCATAGACACAAAACCCCTCATGACAAAATGAGAAAAATCCACCAAATCATCAGTCTCAGGCACCACAGGGATTGCATGTGCCTTCTGTGTGTTGACCAAAGCCACCGGCTTCGCTTTTTTCTTTTTAAGAATGGGACACGTTTTACAAATGTGCCCTCTCTCCTTACAGTAGAAACACATTGGACTGTCCTTAGCCCCCAAATCACTGTCAGTTTTATCAGGTTTGACTTCCCACTGCTTTGAAGTGCTGCTATCAACTGACACAGAAAAAGTTTTTATACTGTTACCAGCAACACCACCACGATCAACTGGTCTCCCACTAAAACCAGAGGATCGCTCCCCAAAAACTGCCTTATGAGTGAGCACATATTCATCCACCAATACAGCGGCCTTAGACACGTCTGAGACTTTCTGCTCATTAAGATATGTTGTCACTCTTTCAGGAAGACAGTTTTTAAAATCCTCCATTATCATCAAGGAACTGGGCAAAATCTTTTACCCCTGAGAAGCACACCAGCGTTCAAACAGAGCCTCCTTTTCACGAGCAAATTCAACATATGTTTGGTTATCATATTTTCTGAAACGTCGGAATTATTGGCGGTACGCTTCGGGAACCAACTCATACGCTCTGAGGACGGTAGATTTTACAATTTCATAGTCAAGGCTATTGTCTACCGACAATGACGAATATACCTCACGCGCTTTACCAACAAGGACGCAATGCAACAGCAATGTCCACACGCCCTTAGGCCATTTCAGTGATATAGCCACACGCTCAAACACAGTGAAATATTTATCAACATCTTTTTCACTGAACGGTGGAACCAAACGAATATTTCTGCTCACATCAAACTCACGCTCTTTAGAAGAGAACCGGGAAGTATCTAATTCTTTCTCCCGCAGCTGAAATTCAGCCCTTTTGGTTTCCTCCTCAAGCTCAAGCCGTTTCATTTCAAGAACATGCATGAGCTCTTTCTCTTTTAAGGCCATTTTGGTTTCCTCCTCAGCCCTTTTGGTTTCCTCCTCAAGCCGTTTCATTTCAAGAACATGCATGAGCTCATCCTTTTTTAAGGCCATTTTCTGTGACTCAAGCTCCATCTCCTTCAGTTTAATGATGGCCTCCATGTTCTGAACTGGCTGTATGGATTTATGACTGTCAGGACTACTAGGCAACACCTCTTGGTCAACCAAAGCAGTCCATAACAACGTCTTAATTGACTGTTTGTTTGCTTGTTTATTAATAGAAACGCCATAATTATCTGCAAGCAACACTAAATTTTCCTTAGTACATTGATGAAACATCTCTAGGCTAGGAGCCACAACAAACTCTTCCACCTTAAATTCCATTTTTCCTGCTCACAAATGCTACAAAAATAGCCAAAACAACAGGTTACTAGAACCACAAAGCAGAAAAAAATGATTACACAAACAGACAACCACTGCCACAAGAAGCCTATCAAAGTACACAAAACGTCTAGGGTTTACTCAAAAGTTTGAACGAGCCCCCATAATTATGTTATGGCCGCCAAAATCAAATACCTCAAAGGCCAATAACATAATACAAAACCAGGGTCAAATGGAAAAATTATTTATTTTTCACTAACAAAAAGAACTAAACCTGGATCAAACAAACAAAGAGGGGTCGGAGGAGCTAGCAAACAAAAAATAAAGGGTGCTCTGGCCGACCACTCGATGGGCCGTCGGACCAGAGACTCTAAACCTGCCTCAGTGTGAAAATAAACCTGAAACAAAACCACGAAAACAAAAATGCCAGTCCCATCCTTCCCAAGCAAACATAAAGAACCATAGGTCCTTGGAAAATATGGAAAAGTCCATAAAGAACACTATGCAATCAAACAAACTAAACCAACACCAGACTGCTGCCTCTCAGTCCTTCATTTTGGAAGATGTGCTACCATTTTCAGCTGAATCATCTGTTGGTTCTAGTGTCCCAGTTGTAGGGTTTGGTATGGAGGGCATGGGAGTGCCATTGCATACTGTTAACCTTGAGTCTGAGCTTATTTCGGGTCAAGTAGCTGTGGGGATACGGCCACGTTTTCCCATAAAGGGAGTGTTGTTAATTCTGGGTAACGATTTGGCTGGGGGAAAAGTTTTGGTCACTCCTGAAGTGACGCCGGTTCCTATGTTGCAATGTCCAGATAAACTTGCTGAGCAGCATCCAAAGGTTTTTGCATCATGTGCTGTCACTCGCGCTATGGCTAGAAACCAAGCTACGTTTGATGATGAAATTGACTTGAGTGAGTGTTTCCTTGTGGAGCAGGATGGTGGATCCTGTGTTGCGCAGAGTGTGTCTGCATCACAAGTTGGTGAAATGTCTCAGACTAAACCGGTGTCGTTGTCACGTGACCAGTTGGTTACTGAGCAGAAATGTGATGCCGATTTGTCTGCTTTGATTGACAGAGCAGTGTCAGAGGTGGAAGTGGATTCCTTGTCAAAGGGATATTTTCTGAGGGATAACTTGCTAATGCGTAAATGGTCTCCTTTGAATGCATCTGGTCAGGATGACTGGAGCGTTGTTAAGCAGATTGTAGTGCCACATAGGTATCGGAATGAAATACTTACTTTGCCTCATGATAATCCTCTTGCTGGCCATTTAGGAGTTAATAAAACATACGACCGTATATTACGACATTTCTTTTGGCCTGGGTTACAGAGGGATGTAGTGGGATGTTGTCATGCATGCCAAGTAGCAGGTAAACCAAACCAGACTATCGTTCCTGCACCCTTGTACCCGATACCTGTAGTTGGTGAACCTTTTGAACGTATTATGATAGACTGTGTGGGTCCACTGCCTCGAACGAAAGCTGGCAACAAGTTTTTGTTAACCATAATGTGTGCATCTACCCGGTTTCCAGAGGTGATTCCATTACGGAAGATAACTGCTCCCACTATAGTGAAAGCTCTTACTAAGTTTTTTTCCTTGTTTGGTCTACCTAAGGTGATACAAAGTGACCAGGGATCAAACTTTATGTCTAAAGTATTTGCTCAAGTGTTGAAACAACTAGACATCAAACATTGTCATTCAAGCGCTTATCATCCTGAGAGCCAGGGCGCTCTCGAGCGTTTCCATCAGACATTAAAGTCTATGTTGCGTACGTACTGTCTGGAATTTGAGAAGGACTGGGATGATGGCGTTCATCTGGTGATGTTTGCAGTAAGAGAGGTCGTGCAGGAATCTTTGGGTTTTAGTCCTGCTGACTTAGTTTTTGCCCATACAGTACGTGGTCCTTTAAGAGTCCTAAAAGAAAAGTGGTTACAGGAAGAAACTAAACAAAATGTTTTGGAACACGTCAGTAACTTTAGATTTAGACTGCGGCGGGCATGTGAATTGGCTATGGAAAATCTTGAAACTGCCCAGACAAAAATGAAAGAATGGTTCGATAAGAACGCGAGCAAAGACTTTTTGCCAGGTGACAAAGTTTTAGTATTGTTGCCAATTCCTGGGTCTAGTCTGCAGGCTCGTTATAGCGGCCCTTATCTGATAGAAAAGAAAATGGGTGAGAGAGATTACCTAATTGCCACTGCTGATCGGAGGCGTAAAAATCAGCTTTGCCATGTAAACATGCTAAAACAATATCACGAGAAAAAGGCTGTGGGTTTTGAATCGGAGACGCTGTGTCCCACACTATCGTCCAAGCCTGTTTTGACTGCGATGGTGCTGCCCCCTGACACTGGTGCTGAAGTGGGTGAGGCACGTTTGTCTGTGGCTGTGACGCATGGTAAACTGTCCAATTCTGAGGCGTTGAAAACACTTCTATTGCGTTTGTCTCACTTGACTGGGAGTCATCGGAGAGATCTGATTGCTTTGGTTGTCAAATAAGTCGCTGTTTTCTGATGTGCCGTCTCAAACTTCCATTCTAAAACATGACATTGACGTGGCTGATACTAAGCCAATTAAGCAACACCCATATCGTATCAATCCAGACAAGCGCCGCCGTATAAAGAGTCAGGTTGACTATATGCTGCAGCATAGCATTGCCGAGCCTAGCTGTAGTTCATGGAGCTCTCCTTGTCTGTTGGCTGCTAAGGCTAATGGTGACGACCGGTTCTGTACTGATTTTCGTAAGGTTAATAGCGTAACCAAAACCGATTGTTATCCTCTCTCACGTATGGAGGATTGCGTGGATCGTGTCGGTATTGCCTCTTTTGTCACAAAATTGGATTTATTGAAGGGATATTGGCAAATCCCTCTAACTGAACGTGCAAAAGAAATCTCTGCATTTATTACACCTGATGATTTCCTTCAATATACTGTCATGGCTTTTGGTATGCGTAACGCGCCGGCAACTTTTCAACGGTTGGTAAACGTAGTGTTGTCTGGTCTGTCTTATTGTGAGGCATACCTTGATGATTTGGTTGTGTGCTCCAGGTCGTGGATCGACCACATCGACCACTTGACAGAGGTATTCAAACGACTCGCTCATGCAAACTTAACCATCAATCTTGGAAAGTGTGAATTTGGCCAGGCCACGGTAACGTATCTTGGTAAAGTGGTGGGCCGGGGTCAGGTTCGCACTCTCCAGGCAAAGATAGAGCATATTGTCGCGTTTCCAGCTCCTACCTCTAGGACTGAGCTCCGTCTTTTTCTGGCAATGGTGGGATACTATAGAGGGTTCTGTCCAAATTTCTCTGTGGTGGCTGCTCCTTTAACGGATCTGTTAAGTCCGAAAGTCGTGTTTGAGTGGTCCGAGGTGTGTCAAACTGTTTTTGAACAAACAAAGAGCCTTCTTGTGTGCGCACCCGTGCTTGCAGCACCCGATTTTGAGCGGCCGTTTAAGTTGGCAGTTGATGCTAGTGACAGTGGAGTTGGTGGAGTTCTTCTCCAAGATGGTTCTGATGGGGTGGAACATCCAGTTTCATACTTTTCTAAAAAGTTTAATCGCCATCAGAAATGGTACTCTACCATCGAAAAAGAAACTCTTGCGATGTTAATGGCTCTAGATCATTTTGAGGTCTATGTTGGTTCCTCGAATGTTCCCGTCGTCGTATACACAGATCACAATCCGCTGGTGTTCTTAAATAGGATGAGAAATAAAAACCGACGATTAATGAGCTGGAGTTTACAGTTGCAGGGCTACAATCTGGAAGTCAGGCATATCCGTGGCAGGGATAATGTCTTGGCTGACGCATTGTCGCGCCAGTGATGTCTGAGCTACTAAATAGTTTCTACATATTCAGTAACTTAGGGTGGGGGTGTTATGCGCTCCCTCTGCTGGTGTTAATTATGTACTAACCTGTTTCTCTGATTACCATTAGTACCCCCTGCTACCTGGCTGCTCCTGACCTGATTGGAGGCTCCTGGCCCAAGCTGCATCACGTGAACCTGATGACGGAGCCTCAGCTTAAAAAGACCATGTGACTGACAGTCCCCCTCTCTGTCTCTCTCTTCCCCCCCCCCAGACTGGTGGCAGCAGTCTGGTGTTGGTTTAGTTTGTTTGATTGAATAGTGTTCTTTATGTAACTCTTCATTCTGTATTAACTTAGTTTGCTTGGGAAGGATGGGACTGGCATTATTG
Organism: Amblyraja radiata; assembly: GCF_010909765.2. Taxonomy (NCBI): domain Eukaryota; kingdom Metazoa; phylum Chordata; class Chondrichthyes; order Rajiformes; family Rajidae; genus Amblyraja; species Amblyraja radiata. Next base: position 35,426,466 of record NC_045971.1, read on the forward strand.
TTTTCGTGGCTTTGTTTCAGGTTTATTTTCACACTGAGGCAGGTTTAGAGTCTCTGGTCCGACGGCCCATTGAGTGGTCGGCCAGAGCACCCTTTATCTTTTGTTTGCTAGCTCCTCCGACCCCTCTTTGTTTGTTTGATCCAGGTTTAGTTCTTTTTGTTAGTGAAAAATAAATAATTTTTCCATTTGACCCTGGTTTTGTATTATGTTATTGGCCTTTGAGGTATTTGATTTTGGCGGCCGTAACACCACGGTTTAAGAATAATGAGTAAGCCATTTAGAACGGAGACGAGGAAACACAGAGAACTCGACAAAGAGTGGTGAGTCTGTGGAATTCTCAGCCTCAGAGGGCGGTGGAGGCAGGTTCTCTGGATGCTTTCAAGAGTGAGCTAGGAAGGACTCTTAAAAATAACGGAGTCATGGGGTTATGGGGAGAAGGCAGAAACGGGGTACTGATTGTGGATGATCGCCATGATTACATTGAATGGCAGTGCTGGATCGAAGGGCCAAATGGCCTACTCCTGCACCTATTGTCTATTGTCCATTGACCTGATGGTATTCCCGGGCGTGTTTTAAAAAACCTGTGCGGACCAACTGGCTGGAGCTTTTACGGACATTTTCAACCTCTTACTTCTGTGGTCAGAGGTTCCCAACTGCTTTAAAAAGGCATAAATTATACCGGTGCCCAAGAAGTGCAAGGTGACGTGCCTCAATGATTATCGACCGGTGGCACTAACATCTGTTGTGATGACGTGCTTTGAGAGGCTGATCATGGTGCAAATCAACTCATACCTCGACAAAAACATGGACCCACTGTAGTTCGCTTACCGCCACAATAGATCAACGGTGGATGCGATCTCACTGGCTCTCCACTCCGCTCTGGACCACTTGGCCAACAAAAACTCATATGGCAGGTTGTTATTTATTGACCACAGCTCGGCATTTAATACCATCATCCCCTCCAAACTGGTTACTAAAGTATCAGATCTGATTCTCTGCGCATCCCTCTGCAATTGGATCATCGACTTCCTCATTCACAGACCACAGTCTGTCCGTATTGGTGGAAATGTGTCATCCTCGATAACAATCGGCACGGGAGCGCATCAAGGCTGCGTACTCAGCCCCCTGCTGTACTCACACTATACTCATGACTTCGTAGCCACACATAGTGCGAACTGCATCATCAAGTTCTCCGACGACACCACTGTTGTGGGACGTATCACTGATGGAGACGATCAGAGTATAGAAGTGAGATCGACCGATTGACCAAATAGTACCACAACAATAACCTGGCCCTCAACACCAGCAAAACCAAGGAACTTATTGTGGACTTTAGAAGGGTCAGGATGGGGACCCACAGTCCCGTTTATATCAACGGGTCGATGGAGGAAAGGGTCAATAACTTCAAATTCCTGGACGTGCATATTTCCGAAGATCTCTCCTGGTCCGAGAACACTGATGCAATTATAAAGAAAGCAGATCATCGCCTCTATTTCCTGACAAGATTATGGAGACGCAGTATGTCAAGGAGGACTCTCTCTAACTTCTACATGTGCACAGTAGAGAGCATGCCGACCGGATGCATCGTGGCTTGGTTCGGAAACTTGAGTGTACAGAAGCAAAAAAAGGCTGCAGAAAGTAGTAAACACTGCCCAGTCCATCATCGGCGCTGACCTCCCCACCATCGAGCGGATCTATCGCAGCCACTGCCTCAAAAAGGATGCCACCGTCATCAAGGACCCACACCACCCTGGCCACGCACTCGTCTCTCTGCTGCCATCAGGTAGAAGGTACTGGAGCCTGAAATCTGCAACATCCAGGTTCAGGAACAGATTCTTCCCCATAGCCACCAGATTATTAAACACAACTTCAAACAAACTCACAACTATAACGGCCTATTGCACTTTATCTGTTTATTTATGTGTGTAACTATATATTCTATGGTGGACACACTGACCTGTTCTGTATTAATGCCTACAATATTCTGTTGTGCTACAGCAAGCAAGAATTTAATTGTCCTATCTGGGACACATGACAATAAACTCTCTTGATTTAACTTGACTTGCCTACCCACAAGGAGTATTGGTGAAAACGTAAAGTCCGTGTACTACTCCTATTCTGACAATTCCGAAAGTGAGGAGACGAAATGAATGGTTGGGGAAAAGACCGGTTGCCTGTTATTCCGTGGCTTTACCAGCTGTAGTAAATGGTATGTAACCCTGCTTGAGAGCTCTGGCGGCGATGGCTGCGATGATAGAAAATCAAACCCCATCATTCTTGATCACCCATGTGTAGTGACTGCCGTGATGTTGTTATTGAACTCTGCAGCCACACACCATTTCCCACCGCTCCACCCCGTCGCCGGCCTCCTCTGCCACATCGACCAGCTCTCTCTCTCTCTCCCTCTCCGCCTTCACTTTATCGACCCCTTCTTCGGCCCCCAATCCCTCACTTTTGGCGCTCTCACTCCCACTCCGGACATCTCTCTCTTTCCCTACACTTCAGGACTCTCTCTTATCTGGCCCACTGTCCACCATACCTATTGGCCTTCATTTCTCCGGCTCTACTGGAACTCTCTTTCCCTCTTGGGGCCCGCTAGACCTCCCTCCTCTGTCAAATCCAGGAACACTTTCGCCACTCTACCGGCCATTTCACCACACACTTAAAACCCATTTTCCCAGCCCTTCACCCTACTCTTGAGCCGCACTACTCTAGCCCTCTTCACCTCTCTTCCGGCCCTCACTCCCCCTTTTTCAGTCCCTTTCCTTACCTCTTCTGGCCCTATCTCTCTCCATTCGCCCCGCTCCTTCCATACTCCGGTCCTCTCTGTTCCCTTCTTCTGCCCTCCGCTCTCGCCATCTTCCGGCGCTCCCTATCTATTCCCAGGCATTCTCTCCTCCTCCCCTCCTCCCCTGTTCCCTATCTCCACCCCTCTCCCTCCATCCTCCCACCCAGGCCCCCCCCCCCCCCCCCCCGCCCCCCAAATCTATTGGCCTTCATCCCCTCTCTCCACTACCTATATGCTGGTCCTCTATCCGCCACCTCGGCACCTCTCGCCCAACACTCTGACAATTTTATCCCCATTCATCCGGCCTTCCACTTACCCGCCATTCCTTTTATTTAATCTAATTAGAATCATAATCATAATCATAATCATACTTTATTAGCCAAGTATGTTTTGCAACATACGATACATTTTACTTGCCATGCAGTCATACCAATAAAAAGAAACAAGACACACAAAATACATTTTAACATAAACATCCAACTCAGCGACTCCTCCACATTCCTCACTGTGACGGAAGGCGAAAAAAAGTTCAGTCTTCTTTGCTCCCCCGCGGTCGGGGGTCTCGAGCCTTCCGTTGACGGGACGATCTTGGCTCACGTGGCCGGGGTTCGGGTCCTCCGCATCGGGGCGATCAAGTCAGTCTTGAGCAAAGCCGCCAGCTCCATGATGTTTGGCCGCAGAGCGACCGGAGATACCATCCGGAAATACAATCGTATCTCCGGCAAGGTATGAGATTGAAAAACAGTGTTTCCCGACCTCCTCCCTCTCCCCACCACGTGAAACAAACTAGAGAACATTAACACAAACATTAAAAAACACTAAAAATAACAAAACAAGACGAAAAGACCGTTGACGAGGCAGCCATCACTGACGGTGCCACCCGGTGGATTTTATCCCTCATTATCCCCGTTACTTTGTCCCCATCTCTCCCCACTTCTCTGGCGCTAACCTCCCTACTTCAGAAGCCCCTTCTCTTCCCACTGCTCCAAACCTCTCTCCTCCCACTCAACCTGTTCTCAGCTCCTCCACCCCCTATCCCCTCCTACTCACTCCACAACACTATAGTTTCCCTTATCTTTCTCTCGCCCCATGACACTGTTCCCTCTCTCCTTTTCACCCCTCCCATTCCTTATCTTTCATCCCTACGCTTCGTCTCTCTCCGCCTCGACGCCCACTGCTCATCACTCCGTTCCCTCCTACCACGCCATCATTCCGGTCCCTCTCTCCCCATCACTACGTTCCCCCTCTCCCCTTCTCATCGCAATTTCCCCCTCTTCACAATAGTTGGGTGAAATAAAATCACAAGAAAGTCTGTGCCTCGCGCAAGACCTGGACTACATTTATTTTAACCAGTCTCGTGCTCAGGATACACCAGCCACCAGGCGCGTGAGAGGTGTTGGGATGTGGGCACGGAGAGGGGACGGGTGCGTACTCACTAAATGTGGAAACGGGGGCTGCGTAAGTGTCGGGAGTGTGAGGTCGAGTGTGAGATCTTAGGGTTGAAGCAACGATGCCCGGTGTCGGGAGAGGTTGCAAAAGGTGGACCACCCTCACTAGGGAGATCGGACAGTTGTCCTTGAGAGAAGGTCAGTTCCAAGAGGCAGATCGGACGATCATTCTGGGGATGGTTTTTACAGCACGGACCATGTTCAGGATGCAGATCTGAAGCGTGGAGGGAAATGGGGCGATTGTCCCTGAACGGTGTGTACCACAGACGTGCCCTCACTACGGAGGGACATAAAACTATTAGTCCCAGGGCGGTGTTGATGGGAGATGGGACGATAAGAGAAATGTGGGGGATATCTCATTGTGACGGGCTGGAGGTCGTCACAGGCTATGAAACGTGGCTCGGACAAAACTGATTATGAATCACCCATTGTCTGTTATTTGCTCTTTATCAGTCTATTTATTCATGTGTGTGTATATTTATATTGCGGTATATGGACACACTGGTCTGTTTTGTTATAAATGCTTACTATGTTCTGTTGTGCTGAAGCAAAGCAAGAATGTCATTGTCCTATCAGGGACACATGACAATAAACTCACTTGAACTTGACTCTAAGAGGGGATAATCGGGATGAAGTGCACTTGATTATGTTGGCTCCTTTACCCAAGCCGGATGAAGTTTGGCTGTTATTGTATTGGCAAGTAGGCCGAGGTAAAGCAAATTGGCAAGTAGACCGAGGTAAAGCAAAACGCTTTTGTTTGTGTGCTCTCCAGTGAAATACAGTATTATGCATGACATGCTAGCAGTTGGGTCTTTCGGTTTCGGACATTACAGTACCGCATGTATCATCTGCACATAATTTCCAATTGGGAATGTGATCTGATGTTTAATTCATTTCAGTCTGTTAACCAAACTTGTGACTTGAAATCAGTCCGCTTTTCAAATCATGAGATGAATAGATCGAGGACCATAGTTTTGAGGAGAAGGGGAAAGATTTGATGGGAATTTGAGGGGTAACTTTTCACACAAAGGCTGGTGGAACGAGCTGGCGGTGGAGGTTGTAGAGGCTGAGACTATCGCGACGTTTAAGAAACAGTTAGACCGGTACATGTATCGGACAGGTTTGGAGGGATATGGACCGAAACGCGGGCAAGTGGGACGAGCGCAGCTTGGACATGTTGGTCAGTGTGGGCAAGTTGGGCCGAAGGGCATGTTTCCGCGTTGTTTCACACTATGATTCTATGACTTTAAGAGGGAATGACCGGGATGAAGTGCCCTTGGTCCATCTGCACATAATTCCCACTTGGGAGTGTGGTCCGATGTTTCATTCATTTGAGTCTCTCAATGAAATCTGTGAGTTAAAACAAATCAGCCAAAGCAGAGACTGCGGGGGACTGTCGTCATTTGTTGTTTTCTTCGCAAATTTCAAAAGGTATCTTTGCAGAGTTTTGCAATATCAATCCCTCAGGATATTCGGTAATTTTTTTCCATGTTGCTAATTTTGGAAGATGTTGCAAACTCGCTATCCTTGTCCAGATCTGATAAGGTACAAAAACTCTGGGATTGTGAATGAGCGCGACACAATATCGATCGCTTGCCTGCAACACCGGTGTACACTCCGTTTGGCACAGACAATGCGGGAGAAATATTATAGCGTGGAGAAGATACTGTACCTGATCATTGCGGTAATTGGAGTACCCGGTAAGTGACGGCGACGATTCAAAGTTATCCACTCCCTGTAAGAGAAGGTGTTGTTCATTTTTGTGGCAGAGAAGCATAGAAAAATAGAGACATAGAAAATAAATTCAGGGGTAGGCCATTCGAATTGTCGAGCCACACCGCCGTTCAATATCATCATGGCTGATCATCCCTGCTTCTTCTTTTTGTGTATGGCATGCACAGCCTAAAGTTGCAGGCAGTGCCGAGTGGAGTGCCGCAAGGCTCGGTGTTGGGGCCGCAACAGTTTACCATATATATTAATAATTTGGAAGAGGGAATTAGGAGCAACACTAGCAAGTTTGCGGATGACACAAAGCTGGGTGGCAGTGTGAACTGTGAAGAGGATGTTATGAGGTTACAGGGTGACCTGGACAGGTTGAGTGAGTGGGCAGATGCGTGGCAGATGCAGTATAATATAGATAAATGTGAGGTTATCCATTTTGGCGGCAAAAACAAGTGGGCAGATTATTATCTCAATGGGGTTAGATTAGGTAAGGGGGGGGGGGGGGGTAGAGTGAGTTGGCGTGTAGGTACAGCAGGCAGTGAAGAAAGCTAATGGAATGTTGGCATTCATAACAAGAGGATATCAGTACAGGAGTCAAGAGGTTCTTCTGCAGTTGTATAGGGCTCTGGTGAGACCATATCTGGAGTATTGCGTACAGCTTTGGTCTCCTCATTTGAAGAAGAACATCCTTGTGATTGAAGCAGTGCAGCGTAGGTTCACGAGATTGATCCCTGGGATGGGGGGACTGTCATATGAGGAACGATTGAAAAGACTAGGCTTATTCACTGGATTTAGAAGAATGAGGGGGGTTCCTATGTTAACTATATACAATTATAAAAGGACTGGCCAACTAGATGCAGGAAAAACGTTCCCAATATTGGGTGAGTCCAGAACCAGGGGCCACAGTCTGAGAATAAAGGGGAGGTCATTTAAGACTGAGGTGAGAAAAAACGTTGTGAATATATGGAATTCCTTGCCACAGAGGACAGTGGAGGTCAAGTCACTGGATGGATTTAAGAGAGAGGTAGATAGAGCTCTAGGGGCTAGTGGAGTCAAGGGATATGGGGAGAAGGCAGGCACGGGCTATTGATAGGAGATGATCAACCATGATCACAATGAATGGCAGTGCTGGCTCGAAGGGCCGAATGGTCTCATCCTGTACCTACTTTCTATGTTTCTATGTTTCTATGATAACTTGTTCTATTTGATCTTACTTGATTGTGCACGCCAGGATGATTGCATTCCTCGAAACAGGGCGGACCACGTGAAGGTTGCAATCTCTCACCCCGCTGATCATCTAAAACGATGCTTTCATGCTTTCTCTCCATATCCCTTGCTTCCGTTAGCCCTAAGATCGATAACTAACTCATTTGAATACATTCGGTGAATTTGTCTCCATTGCCTTTTGTGGCCGAGAATTCTACAGATTCAAAACTCTTTTGGTGAAAACGTTTTCCTTCATCTCAGTCCTAAAGGCATACCCCTTGTTCTTAAACTGCGACTCCTGGTCCAGGACTCCACCAACATCGGGAACATTTTCCTGCATCTAACCTGTCCAATCCCTTAAGAATGTTATGTTTATATACGATTACCGCTCATCCTTCTAAATTCCAGTTAATACAAATCCAGTCGATCCATTATTTCATCATATTTTAGTCCCGCCATCCCGTAAATTAACCTGATGAACCTGTGCTGCATTCCCTCAATAGCAAGAATGTCCTTCCTCAAATTAGGAGACCAAGAGTGCACACAATACTCCAGATGTGGCAGGGCCATGTGCACATGCAGCAGGACATCCTTGCTCCTATAGTCAAATCCTCTCGAGATGAAGTCCAATGAGCCATTTGCTTTCCTCACTGCCTGCTGTACCTGTATGCTTACTTTCAGTGTCTAATGTTCAATGAAATCCAGCTCTCGTTGCACCTCCGCCCCAATTTCTGGAGACAAGCATATCGTATGCCTTCTTTGCAACTTTATCTCCGTCACGTAGTATCAGGGCTGTTAAGGGTCCCTGTTTGTAACTCAGAGGACCCTCTAGCATGTTTCATATACTTTTCCTGACAGAAAAGCGGACTAATAAACACATTTTTTCTTGATGTTTGCGGCTACGGCGTAACGTCGTCCTGTAAGCTACTTAAACTATTTGGTTCTTTGGCCGCCTAATTCAATTCATATATTTTATATTAACCTTGTTAATTTTTGTGTCATGCAAACAAAAAAAATCTAGATTTTGTACAACGGACTGGTAATAGAACATCGTCTAACTTTTGAGTATTTTATGCAGTTCCGGTCTCCCTCTTATAGGATGGTGGAAAGTGGAGTTGGTGCAGAGTCGGTTTTCCAGAGTGCTATCCAATTTCACATGAACTTGGACAGATAATTTGTGTTGTGTTGTCGAAGAACAGGGAAGGGGAGGAATGGAGAGAGAGAGGGAGGGCAATGTTTACCTGAAGTTAGATAAGTCAATGTTCGTACCGCTGCGGTGCAAACTTCCCAAGCCAAATATGAGGTGTTGTTTCTCCAATTTGCGATGGATAGATATGTAAGACATGTAGGTAGATGAAATAAATGTAACATCGTTAACTTCGGCACACACATTGTCGCCGAAAGGCATGTTCTGCGCTGTTCCTTTCTAGGTTCTATGCTCTAGATGCTGGATAGGCGGAGCCCCTTTATTATTATCCCTAATATCCCCTAATATTATCATCATTAATGGCGCTGCCCCTCTGGTGCCAGGCAACTCTGCAATGATTTTCTAGATGAGAAATTTGAGCCTCTCTCTGGAACCGGAATATTTTTCAAATAGCCCTTGCTGTCCATCTCTCTCCATCCCCTCCCCGTCCCAGTTGAGCCACCAGTGCCGGCTTGAGGGCCGAATGGCATACGCCTACACCTATTGTCTATTGTCTATTGTCTTTTTGTCTTCGACTACATTCTATCACTGTCCCGCCCACTCCCTTGACATCAGTCTGAGGAATGGTCTCGAGCGGAAACGTCACCCATTCCATCTCTCGAAAGATGCTGCCTGTTCCGCTGAGTTACTCCAGCATTTTGTGTCTACCGCCGGAATATACATGTTCAGTTATCTCCATATGCCTTGTGTTTGTTTTTACCTAGTCAATTTAATAGCAATCGTGATCCTATCGCGGGGGAAATGTGGTCTCTCCACCTGCACGACTCGCTACCTGGTGGCCATGGCAGCGGCGGATCTGCTAGTCATTGTCGCTGAGGTCATATTACGCCAGATCCACTCTCACTACTTCCCGGTGAATTTCCTGGACCTCACCGCCGTGTGCATTCTACGCCGTCTGCTACGCCGTGTCTCCACGGACTGTTCCGTTTGGTTCACCGTCACTTTCACCTTCGACCGTTATGTCGCTATTTGTTGCCAGAAGCTGAAAACAAAATATTGCACCCGGCAAACAGCGGCTGCGGTTCTCGCAACCACCGGCGTTCTGTTCTGTCTGAAAAACGTCCCATTCGCCTTCACATATCAGGCGGGACAGATAATCGACAACGTATCGTGGTTCTGTTACTTGAAACCAAGTTATTACACGGAGCCTGGTTGGGTGGGATTGGACAGCTTCGATAGGATTATAACACCTCTCATCCCTTTCGTTGTAATCCAGCTTCTAAACGCCTTTACAGTCCGGCACATTTTAGTAGCCAGTCGGGTCCGTAAAGGACTGAGGGGTCAGTCCAAGGGGGGGAACTGCAGTGATCCGGAGATGGAGAGCAGGCGGAGGTCAATAGTTTTGCTTCTCACGCTATCCGGCAGCTTCATCCTCCTGTGGCTGACTAACGTTATAGAGTATTTCTATTATCAGATCACAGGCTCAGAGTTAAACGATTATGAATACATTTTTCACCAAGTTGGGTCTTTGCTAAAGAATCTTAGCTGCTGTACGAACACCATTATTTACGCTGTCACCCAGTCCAAGTTTAGGGAGCAGATGATAAGCGCTGTAAAATATCCTGTAACCTCGTTGTTTCTGTTCATAAATAAAGTCGTTTCCTAAACGAAACCAAAAGTCAGTTGCAATATACGAGGTGCAGATTTGAATCCCGGATATTCGCCGCATCTGTCATGGGGCCACCTATCGGCTACATGTTCAATAGGCAACGTATCTTCTGCGATCGCTGAAAAATCAGCATATCTACTGCCGTCGCAATTCTGGCACCACTGCAGCGCATGATAGATCATCTCTGCCATCTATGCCGGGAGCCAGCAGGTCGGGAATCGTTCAGTGACTGGGTCACAACACCCAATTTTCATCGGTCATGTAATGATCAATTCCCGCAGTCATCAATCCGTCCCAGATTATGATGGGCCCCAACATTCATGAATGTGAATGCACCGAATTGAAGGCAGTGAAGAAGAGGCATATTAGATCGCTTATTGAGACGAGACGTTGTGATAAATGTGTTAACGCTTGCACTTAAAGAGATATGTGGATTAATGATTAGTACGGGTTGTCAGGGGTTATTGGGAGAAGGCAGGAGAATGAGGTTAGGAGGGAGAGATAAATCAGCTTGAATGAGTAGATTTGATGGGCCGAATGGTCTAACTCTGTACCTATCACGTATGACCTTATGAATTTACTTCGACACTTTTGAATTTAGAAGGAATTTCCCATAATAGATAGAAGAATGAGTAAGCTATTCTGCTGCTTTAGAAAACTGTGTTTATGTCGAATTTGGAGTATTTTGCGCAGTTCTTGTCACCCTATTGAAGATGGAGCAAGGAGTCTCTGCAGCGTGTGCTGAAGAGGTTTTCAAGATTGCTGCCTGCATTGGAGGTTATTATCTATAAGCAGGGGTTGGATAAACGTAGACTGTTTTCTTAGGAGTTCAGGAGGTAATACCTTGGTAGGGGCATGCATAGGATAGACCACCAGAATCTTTATTTCGCCCGGGTGGAAAAGTCAATGACTAGATTGCGTCGCGTTGAGATAAGAGGGGCAAAGTTTGAAGGTGAAGTGTCTGGAACGCGCTGTCAGGCGTGGTAGGTATCATGGAGACATTGTGGTAGGCAAAAGGATATACCAAGGAATTAAGAGATACAGATCATCTCCAGGGAGACGAGATTAGTTTAACTTGGCATCATGTTCGGCACAGACATTGTGCAAAGACGGTCCTCTCACTGTCCTCCACTCTGGTTGGATACTTGCCCGTGTCAGACCTAATGCGCGTTTGTAATGATCGGCGCATCGTTTCAGAATGAGGCCTTGTAGATATCCAGTGAAGATGATGAGAAATGTTGTATCTCGGTATGTTTTGACATTGTTTCATTTCTCCAATCCAGCCAGCCGTGGGCACCGAGACATTCCATATAACCCAGTTACATCATGTTCATTCCGCCTAAACACTCCTAGATACCGACGAGACCCAGGGCAAGCCCGGTGAACGTGTCTTTGCACATCCCCGCACAGTCCGTCTAAACCTATCTGATTTCACGGTTGCTCAACTCTTTAACACCCCCCCCCCCCCTTCCCATTCTAGCACTGACCGTTCTGTCCTGGGCCCGTTCCATTGTCAGAGTGATGGCCAGCGCAATTTGGAGGAAAACACCTCATATTTGTATTGGGAAGTTTACACTCCAGCGGTACGAACATTGACTTCTCTAACTGCAAGTAACTATAGCCTTCCCTCACTCGCCCCCCCCCCCCCCCCCTTCCCCGTTCTCCGACAAGTCTTACTATTTCCAACTACATTTTATCTCTGCTGACAATGTTGCTGCCTTCTCCCAGCTAACAACGGTCTATTCTGCATTTCCTTGATCTCCATTCCCTTTGACCTGTCTACACATCTTCACACTTCCTTATCTTTGTCTACGTATACGCCTGCCCACTGATGTCAAACTGAATAAGTGTCTCGATTCGAAACGTCACCAATTCATCCCCTCCAGAGATGCTGCCTGTTCCGATCAGTTACTCCAGCATTGTGTGTCCACCTGCAAGTGATTGCCCATCTAAAAGTTTCCTATCCACCTGCACATCCAAATATATTTTAAATGCTGTTTTCCTACCTGTCTGACCTATCAATTCTGGCTATACACTTACCCCCTGTCTCAACAATTGACCACAGGCTCCTATAGCATCTTTCCCTTCTCATCTTAAACTCATACCCTCCGGGCCTTAACTACCGTATTCTGGATAAACGTCTCTATCATTCACCCTCATAATTTTATACACCTATACACGGACGCTTTCGAGCTTCATGGGTCCCAGTGAATAAAGTGCTAGCCTGTCAAACTGCTCATTATAGCTCAAGCCCCGAAGTCCTGCCAACATCACCGTAAATCCTCTTTGCACTTGTTCCAGCCCAACAGCACCCTTCCTATAGCAGAGTGAAGAAAGCTGAGCACAATTTTCAAACAATGTGCTGTACAACAGCAATATAATAACACAACTTATTTTCTCAATTCTCTGATTAATGAAGACAGATGCACCGAACGCGTTTTAACCACGATGTTTATCTGTGATTCCACTTTCGGGAGAATATGCACATGCACTCCTAGATTGTTCTGCTCTACAACACTCCCAAAGGGCCCTGTCACGCCCTGTAAAAATACTACCTAGATTCATCTTGCCAAAGTGCTAATCCTCGCACATATCTGCATTAAATCCCCTTAACCGTTCCCCATTCGACTTGGCCAGCTGATCAAGGCCTTTCGGCAATTTTAGATAATCAACTTCCCTGCTGTACAAGACAACATCGCGCCATCTACAAATGTACTATTCTTGCCTTGTACATTGTCATCCAAATCGTTGATATAATCGCAGACGGCCGCGAGCCGCGCAGCGACCCCTAATCGCTGACCCCAGCATTCCTAGATCATTGGGATCCAGTCTGATTAAACAACCATCCACCATCAAAGTTTGATTTCTTCCAACAAGCCAATTCTCTATCCTGCCACCTTGTTCCCCTGGGTGCCAAGCGATTTAATCTTCCAACGCAGCGTTCCCTGACCTTCCAAAGCAGCCTTCCGCAGCAGAAACGTGTCGTTCCTGGAATAAATCAATTGAGCATTCCTGACACTCTTTAAATCAACAGGACATGTTTGCTTTTTGTTCGAGAAACTTCCAGTAGTTACATATTTAGATCGCTCTTGGAATCTCCCGATTAGCCTATATAATCACATTATCGTGTAGGCGGGAATGGTGTACTTTATCCGTAGCCCATTCCTGACTTTACTCAGGGAGACACGGAAATAAACTAAGCTCTTAGATCAGTCTATCGAACAAGTCGGTTTATTGAAAGGCCATTTCGAGGCACATCGAGAAGCAGTGCGAACAAGTCCACAAAGCATTACCAAGACATAGTACAGAATATTCTTATATCCTGATAACACAATGGTCACGCGTGGAGTTGAAATAAACGCTAAGCATTGTATCCTGTGACCTTCCTTCTTTGTCTTCCCCAGAGTTAGCTCTAATCTTACGTTTCCTGGTGGTTTGAAACTCTCCTCATATATCTAACGTAGATGCCATTAATATCAAGCTTCTGTAGGGAGGATTGATTCTACCCGTTAAATGGGGTCCCTTCGTTTTTAACCCAGGGGAGGCTTGTTTGTTAAACGCAGTGACAAAGCGCAGCTGTAATCGCTAGAAAGCAAAAGATACGAATCTAAACAGAACTACAAAGGACTATCCTCCCACCAATAGATATGAAAGCCTGCTTTTCAGCAGAATGTTCCAGCTTTGCTATTCTGACCACATTCGTGGGCATTTTTCCCATCATGCTTCCCCAGTATGTGAGCTCGAGAGGTAACCATATTATGACCGACCCATCTTCCTTATAATTCTCAAAATTCCCTTCAACAATGATATCACACTTTATGTACAGAAAGGACCGGTTGCACTTGAACCCGAGGGGGACCAATATCCTGGCGGGGAGATTTGCAAAGGCTACTGGGGAGACTTTAAACTAGAACGGTTGGGGGGAGAGACTCAAATAGGGAAAGCTAGCAGTCAGTGTGTGAGGCAGGAGGCAGAGAAGGGTAGCACTCGGACCCAAAATGTAGGGGAGAAAGAAGAACAAATAGTAAACAGAGAATAAGAAGGGATGAGTTTCTAAAATGTGTATATTTTAATGCTAGGAACATTGTAAGAAAGGTGGATGAGCTCAGAACATGGATTGACACCTGGAAATATGATGTTGTGGCGACCAGTGAAACATGGTTGCAGGAGGGATGTGATTGGAAACTAAATATTCCAGGATTTTGTTGCTTCAGGTGTGATAGAATTGGAGGGGCAAGAGGTGGAGGTGTTGCATTGCTTGTCAGGGAAGATATTACAGCAGTGCTTTGGCAGGATAGATTAGAGGGCTCGTCTAGGGAGGCTATTTGGGTGGAACTGAGAAAAGGGAAAGGGGTAGCAACACTTATAGGGGTGTATTATAGACCGCCAAATGGGGAGCGAGAATTGGAAGAGCAAATATGTAAGGATATCGCAGATATTAGTTGTAAGCACAAAGTAGTGATTGTGGGAGATTTCAATTTTCCACACATAGACTGGGAAACATTCTGTAAATGGGCTGGATGGTTTTGAGTTTGTAAAATGTGTGCAGGATAGTTTTGTGCAGCAAAAAATAGAGGTGCCTACTAGAGAAGGGGCGGTGCTGGACCTCCTGTTAGGAAATGAGACTGGACAGGTGATAGAGGAATGTGTTGGGGAACAGTTCGGGTCCAGTGATCACAATACCATTAGTTTCAATATAATTATGGAGAGGGTCAGAACTGGACCTAAGGTTGAGATTTTTGATTGGAGGAAGGCTAACGTTGAGGAGGTGCGAAAGGATTTAAAAGGAGTCAATTGGGACATTTTGTTTTACGGGAAAGATGTGGAAGAGAAATGGAGGACATTTAAAGATGAACTTTTAAGAGCACAGAACTTTATGTCCCTGTTCGGTTGAAAAAATGGAAAGAGCCATGGCTTTCAAGGGAAACTGGACATTTGTTTCGGAAAAAGAGAGACAACTACAATAATGATAGGCAGCATGGAGTAAATGAGGTGCTTGAGGAGTATAAAGGATGTAAAAAGAATCTTAAGAAAGAAATTAGAAAAGCTAAAAGAAGATATGAGGTTGCTTTGGCAAGTAAGGTGAAAGTAAATCCAAAGGGTTTCTACAGCTATATTAATAGCAAATGGATAACGAGGGATAACATTGGTCCATTAGAGAGTCAGAGTGGGCAGCTATCTGCAGAGTGAAAAGAGATGGGGGAGATATTGAACAATGTCTTTTCTTCGATATTCACCAAGGAGAAGGATATTGAATTATGTGAGGTAAGGGAAACAAGTAGAGTAGCTATGGAAACTATGAAGTACTGACACTTTTGAACAATATAAAAGTGGATAAGTCTCCAGGTCCGGACAGGATATTCCCTAGGACATTGAGGGAAGTTAGTGTAGACATAGCAGGGGCTATGACATAAATATTTCAAATGTCATTAGAAACGGGAATAGTGCCAGAGGATGGCGTAATCCGCATATTCTTCCATTGTTTAAAAAGGGTTCTAAGAGTAAACCTAGCAATTATAGACCTGTTAGTTTGACGTCAGAGGTGGGCAAATTAATGGAAAGGATACTTAGAGATAATATATATAAGCATCTGGATAAACAGAGTCTTATTAGGAACAGTCAACATGGATTTGTGCCTGGAAGGTCATATTTGACGAAACATCTTGAATTTTTTGAAGAGGTTACTCGGCAAATTGATGAGGGTAAAGCAGTGGAGGTTGTATATATGGACTTCAGTAAGGCCTTTGACAAGGTTCCTCATGGAAGGTTGGTTAAGAAGGTTCAATGGTTGGGTATTAATGGTGGAGTAGCAAGATGGATTCAACAGTGGCTGAATGAGAGATGCCAGAGAGTAATGGTAGATGGCTGTTTGTCTGGTTGGAGGCCAGTGACTAGTGGGGTGCCACAAGGATCGGTGTTGGGTCCACTGTTGTTTGTCATGTACATCAATGATCTGGATGATGGTGTGGTAAATTGGATTAGTAAGTATGCAGATGATACTAAGATAGGTGGTGTTGTGGATAATGAAGCAGATTTTCAGTCTACATAGAGATTTAGGCCATTTGGAAGAGTGGGCTAAAAGATGGCAGATGCAGTTTAATGCTGATAAGTGTGAGGTGCTACATCTTGGCAGGACAAATCAAAATAGGATGTGCATGGTAAATGGTAGTGAATTGAGGAATGCAGTTGAACAGAGGAATCTAGGAATAATTGTGCACAGTTCCCTGAAGGTGGAATCTCATGTAGATAGGGTGGTCAAGAAAGCTTTTGGTGTGTTGGCTTATAAATCAGAGCATTGCGTATAGAAGTTGGGATGTAATGTTAAAATTATACAAGGCATTGGTGAGGCCAATTCTGGAGTATGGTGTACAATTTTGGTCGCCCAATTATAGGAAGGATGCAACTAAATAGAGAGAGGTGATTTACTAGAATGTTGCCTGGGTTTCAGCAACTAAGTTACAGAGAAAGGTTGAACAAGTTAGGTCTTTATTCTTTGGAGCGCAGAAGGTTAAGGGGGGGGGGGGGGTGGGCTTGATAGAGGTCTTTAAAATGATAAGAGGGATAGACAGAGTTGACGTGGATAATCTTTTCCCTCTGAGAGTAGGGAAGATTCAAACAAGAGGACATGACTTGAGAATTAAGGGACAGAGTTTTAGGGGTAACATGAGGGGGAACTTCTTTACTCAGAGAGTGGTAGCTATGTGGAATGAGCTTCCAGTGGAGGTGGCGGAGGCAGGTTCGATTTTATCATTAAAAAATAAATTGGATAGTCATATGGACGGGAAAGGAATGGAGGGTTATGGTCTGAGTGCAGGTAGATGGGACTAAGGGAGAATAAGTGTTCGACACGGACTAGAAGGGCCGAGATGGCCTGTTTCCGTGCTGTAATTATTATATGGTTATATGGTTATATGGTTATATGTGCTGGAACCATCGCTGTATGTCGTAATTCCAGCTATCCTCAAATCACGTGGTGTAGACAGTCCGGCACTTTTCTTCTGACTAGAGGGCAAAGTTTTAAATTGAGAAGGACAACGTTAAAAGAAGACGTGCTGGGCAAGTTTTTTTACACAGATAGTAGTGACTATATTGAATACTAGTGGAAGCACTTGCACGATTGTCATTTAAGGGCCTTTTAGATAGTCTGATAGATGTGCATGTTTCGGCGTATATAGATCATATGCAGGCAGAAGTGACCAGTATAATATGGCATCATGTTCGGCCCGCATATTGTGGGGCGAACGGCTGGCTCCTGCACTGTCCTAGTCTATTTTCTAGATTCCAGCCCATTTCCACTCATCATTGATCATGCAATCGATAAACTAAGGAACAGAATGAAGCCCTTCGGTCCGTCGACGCTGCTCCACCATGGGATCATGGCTAAACATTGTTTTTTCTCTCAACGACATTCTCCTGCATTACATCCATAAATATTTACGCCCTTACGAATCAAGAATTTTGCAATCGCTAACTTAAAAATACAAAATTACTGGGCCTCCACAGCCGTGTATGGCAAATAACTGAACAGATTCACCACTGTCTGACTCCTCATCCGCATTCTAATGTACGTTCTTTAATTTTGATGCTATGCACTCTGGGTCTACACTGTCCCACTATTAAAAAAGGTCACCGCGTTCACTCTCTCATTTCCTTTCGTTAATCGGTAGATTTCAATGAGAACCCTCCTCTTCATGCCCAAAGACAGCACACGTTCCCAGCAGATTGGAAATGAAGATAAAGGGCTGGAGGGTGCTAAACAAATCATCTGCCGTTGGTATTCGACCTACAAGTACCTGATTTACGGTTACTTTATAATCCCCACAATGTCTAACACTACCATCAGGCTTAGGTACAACTACAATGGGTGTTGCCCATTTACTATTTTCAGTTCTTTCTCAAGGTTGTCCTTACGTGCATACGGCACAGCTGGGGTTTGCAATGCACTGGTGTCGCATCCTGCTTCATGCGTACTTTCGCCGTGTTCCCCTTGATTGGCTCTCCCTGGTCAGTGAACACCTTCGGAGGTTGCTCAATTACATCCTCCTGACGCTTGAATTCTTCGCTAACGAGGAATATCTCGTTCCAGTTTAGCTTCAAGATCTACAACCAATTCCTACCTAGCAAAGCAGGCTTATCTCCATTTACAAATACGAGAAGGAACTCCGTCTGTTGCTCCCAATACCTAACTTGTATCTGTACGCATCCTAACACTGGAATCATCTCTCCAGAATAACTTCGTAGCTCGATTCGCTTCGCTTCCAAATTAATTAGATTATGCTTCTCCCAATACACAGATTTTGGAATCACGCTCACAGATGCTCATGTGTCGCCTTCCATGCTAACATGAGCTACATTCAACTGGACTTGCACGGGCACATTATTTGTATTCCGGTTCGCTATCTCGTTGCTGCAGATGGTGTATATGTCGAGATGCTCTTCCTCTGCCAGCAGTTGATCCACAGAATGAAGGTGCTTACTTGTTGATCCTTTTCTTTGCATATGCCTCTGTCCCACTTAGGAAACCTGAACGTAAACCTCTGGAGACCTTGCGCCCCACCCACGTTTTCCGTGCGGTTCCCGGAGGTTTTTGTCAGTCTCCCTACCTGCAACCTCTGGCAACCAGCTGCAACCTCCGGGAACCGCACGGAAACATTGGGTGGGGCGCAAAGTCTACAGAGGTTTCCGGTCAGCTTTCCTAAGTGGGACAGAAACATTAGCCTTGTGGCAAGCCTTCGCCAGATGTCCCATCTTGTGACACGAGTAATTCTCCGCCTTGAAGTGCGAGATGTGAGCCCAAACAGCGATAGCATGACTTTGCAGTGGTCTTGTTATCCATCCATGGATAACGTTTTCTCTGGCGCCCTTGTCGACTTCTGCGTCATTAGTTTGCTGGACTGCAGCTTGTTCAACACTTCCGCTGGTTGTCTAGAAGTTGTCCAGACTTCGCTGGAACCCTTCTCTGCCATATCCATCGACAAAGCAGTATTAAAAGCAGTTTCAAATGCCAGGTCATACACCGCCATCAGCTTAATTTGGATCCGCTCACTTCGCAGTTCACACACGAAACGGTCTCTTAACGTCCGATCTTGGAAATTTCAAAAATTACAATGAATTGATAACCTCTTCAGTGCCATAATAAAATGACTCTGGAAGTTGGCATCTCGTTTCAAATCGGTAGCTTTTAGCTATTTCTAAGGGCCTCGGGTCATAATGTTCGGTTAACTTCTTAAGAATATCCTTCAAGGACGTATCCTTTGGTTTGGCTGGAGCTAAAAAAAATCTTTACCATATCATAAACATCGGCACCAATTTCAGTGAGAAAAAATGTTATTTTCCAAACGTCTTGAGTCCGCATCAGAAGCTTCTACATCAGTAATGTTATTAGCAGCAAAAAACATCTCTAAACGTTCGGTATACGCACTGAACGTTTCCCGGCTTTGCTGGAACTCACCCAATCGTCCGATGTACCCGCTGGGCGCCGCCATCTTGGATTTCTAACAGTCTCACAGAATTCAAACTTTGTGACGAGACATTCAACTTTCCATGACACCGAAAGTTATACAACCTTCTCGGAAGAATTCCTTATCAACAGGAAAAATTAAAGCGGGGTGTAGATTGATTACGCATGTCAACCAATCACAAATAAGTTAGCATCACTAACCCCACCCCAATATAACGTGTATATTAACACTTGCTTCCGGCACTGCTCGGTTCGAGCAGCAGTTGGGATAGAAACATAGAAACATAGAAAATAGGTGCAGGAAGACGACATTCGGCCCTACGAGCCAGCACAGCCATTCATTGTGATCATGGCTGATCGTCCCCTATCAATAAACCGTGCCTGCCTTCTCCCCATATCCCTTGACTCTACTAGCCCCTAAAGCTCTACCTAACTGAGGAATATAGATCGATGACACATTGAGAATTTCATTAAACTCACCATCATGAGTGAGGGTCCCGGACCGCGAGAAGGGGCTTCTTCTTGGTGTGCAGGTTAGTCATTCACCTACCGATCCACGTTGTGTCTCTCTGTGTTTTGCTCTCTCTCTCTCGCTCTCTCTCCCGCTCCCCATCTCGTCTCTCTCTAGCTCTCCCACTCCCTCTCTCTCACCCTGTCGCCTCGGCATTCCCGGAATCATTGACGTTTTGCGGTGGAAAAAATGCTGGAGAAACCCAGCGGGTGAGGCAGCCGCCTTGCCCGCTTAGTTCCTCCAGCACTCTGTGTTTTTTTGTTTGGCTCTGAATTTGAATGTGGCTCAGTGGGACGGGCATGGGCTCTGGGTAGAGGGTTGCGTTTCTGGTCGAGACCCTTCTTGAGACAATCACAAGTACTCTCACCGACGAGAGTTCAGTTCAGTCTGAAGAAGGGTCTTCTCTCCAGAGTCGCTGCGCTGCCTGTCCTGCTGAGTTACTCCAGTTTTATGTCTATCTTCAATTTCAGAGAAATACAATTTCCCACGGGGGGGCTTATACCGTCTCTAAACCCCTCTGGGACCCCCTGAACTCTAAAACCCCTCTAAACCCCCTCTAAACCCCATCTGAACCCCTGTATTCCCTTATGTTCCCTTCTATTCACTTCTAAGCACTTCTAAACACTTCTAAACACATCTGAACCCATCTGAAGCTCTCTAAACATCTCTAAACCGTTTAAAACCCTCTAAACGGAGACTGCAAGGTGACGGATACGCTGGGTGAGTGGGAAAATGCATGGCAGATGCAGTATAATGTGGATAAATGTGAGGTTATCCACTTTGGTGGCAAAACAGGAAACTAGACTATTATCTGAATGGTGGCCGATTAGGAAAAGGGGAGATGCAACGAGACCTGTGTGTCATGGTACACCAGTCATTGAAAGTAGGCACGCAGGTGCAGCAGGCAGTGAAGAAACCGAATGGTATGTTTGCATTCATAGCAAAAGGATGTGAGTATAGGACCCGGGAGGTTCTACTGCAGTTGTACAGGGTCTTGGTGAAACCACACCTGGAGTATTGCGTAGAGTTTTGGGCTCCTAATCTGAGGAAGGACATTCTTGCCATAGAGGGGGTACAGCGAAGGTTCACCAGGTTGATTCCTGGGATGTCAGGACTTTTATATGAAGAAAGACTGGATAGATTTGCCTTGTACTCACTAGAATTTAGAAGATTGAGGGGGGATCACATAGAAGCTTACAAAACTCTTAAGGGGTTGGGCAGGCTGGATGCAGGAAGATTGTTCCCGATATTGGGGAAGTCCAGAACAAGGCGGTCACAGTTCAAGGATAACCATAAAAACATATAACAATTATAGCACGGAATCAGGTCATCTCGGCCCTACAAGTCCGTGCCGAACACTTATTCTCCCCTAATCCCATCTACCTGCACTCAGACCATAACCCTCCGTTCCTTTCCCATCCATATACCTATCCAATTTATTTTTAAATGATAAAATCGAACCTGCCTCCACCACTTCCTCTGGAAGTTCATTTCACACAGCTACCACTCTCTGATTAAAGACGTTCCCCCTCATGTTACCTCTAAACTTCTGTCCCTTTATTCTGAAGTCATGTCCATTTGTTTGAATCTTCCATTCTCTCAATGGGAAATGCTTGTCCACGTCAACTCTATCTATCCCTCTAATCATTTTAAAGACCTCTATCAAGTCCCCCCTTAACATTCTGCGCTCCAAAGAATAAAGATCTAACTTATTCAACCTTTCTCTGTAACTTAGTTGCTGAAACCCAGGTAACATTCTAGTAAATCTCCTCTGTACTCTCTCTATTTTGTTGACATCCTTCCTATAATTGGGCGACCAAAATTGTACACCATACTCCAGAATTGGTCTCACCAATGCCTTGTACAATTTTAACATTACATCCCAACTTCTATACTCAATGCTCTGATTTATAAAGGCTAGCATACCAAAAGCTTTCTTTACCACCCTATCTACATGAGATTCCACCTTCAGGGAACTATGCACAGTTATTCCTAGATCGCTCTGTTCAACTTCATTCCTCAATTCGCTACCATTTACCATGTACGTCCTATTTTGATTTGTCCTGCCAAGATGTAGCACCTCACACTTCTCAGCATTAAACTCCATCTGCCATCTTTTAGCCCATTCTTCCAAATGGCCTAAATCTCTCTGTAGACTTTGGAAATCTACGTAATTATTCACACCACCTATCTTAGTATCATCTGCATACTTACTAATCCAATTTACCACACCTTCATCCAGATCATTGATGTACATGACAAACAACAGTGAACCCAACACAGATCCCTGAGGCACCCCACTAGTCACCTGCCTCCAACCTGACAAACAGCCATCCACCATTACTCTCTGGCATCTCCCATTCAGCCACTGTTGAATCCATCTTGCTACTCCTGCATTAATACCCAACAATTGAACCTTCTTAACCAGCCTTCCATGAGGAACCTTGTCAAAGGCCTTACTAAAGTCCATATAGACAACATCCACTGCTTTACCCTCATTAATTTCCCTAAATGTCCCTAAATTTCCCACTCTTAAAAAAATTCAAGAAGATTAGTCAAACATGACCTTCCAGGCACAAATCCATGTTGACTGTTCCTAATCAGACCCTGTTTATCCAGATGCTTATATATATTATCTCTAAGTATCTTTTCCATTAATTTGCCCACCACTGAAATCAAACTAACAGATCTATAATTGCGAGGTTTACTCTTAATGGAACAACATGCGCAGTACGCCAATCCTCCGGCACTATTCCCGTTTCTAATGACATTTGAAATATTTCTGTCATAGACCCTGCTATTTCTACACTAACTTCCCTCAATGTCCTAGGGAATATCCTGTCAGGACCTGGAGACTTATCCACTTTTATATTTTTCAAAAGTGTCATTACTTCTTTTTCTTTGAATCTCTTAGTATCCATAGCTACTCTACTTGTTTCCCTTACCTCAAATAATTCAATATCCTTCTCCTTGGTGAATACCGAAGAAAAGAAATTGTTCAATATCTCCCCCATCTCTTTTGGCTCTGCAGATAGCTGTCCACTATGTCTCACTAATGGACCAATTTTATCCCTCGTTATCCTTTTGCTATAATATAGCTGTAGAAACCCTTTGGATTTACTTTCACCTTACTTGCCAATGCAACCTCATATCTTTTGGCTTTTCTAATTTCTTTCTAAAGGTTATTTTTACATTATTTATATTCCTCAAGCACCTCATTCACTCCATGGTGCCTATAATTATTGTAGATATGTCTCTTTTTCCGAACCAAGTGTCCAATTTCCCTTGAAAACCATGGCTCTTTCCAATTTTTACTATTTCCTTTCAACCGAACAGGGACATAAAGATTCTGTACTCTTAAAATGTCTCCTTTAAATGGCCTCCATTTCTCTTCTACATCCTTCCCATAAAACAAAATGTCCCAATTCACTCCTTTTAAATCATTTCGCATCAAAGTTAGCCTTTCTCCAATCACAAATCCCAACCCTGCGTCCAGTTCTGACCCTCTCCATAATTATATTGAAACCAATGGTATTGTGATCATTGGACCCGAAGTGCTCATCAACGCATACCTCCGCCACCTGACCTTTCTCATTTCCTAACAGGAGGTCCAGCACTGCCCCTTCTCTAGTAGGTACCTCTATGTATTGCTGTAAAAAACTATCCTGCACACATTTTACAAACTCCAAACCATCCAGTCCATTTACAGAATGGGTTTCCCAGTCTATGTGTGGAAAATTGAAATCTCCCGCAATCACTACCTTGTGCTTACTACTAATATCTGCTATCTCCTTACATATTTGCTCTTCCAATTCTCGCTCCCCATTTGGCGGTCTATAATACACCCCTATAAGTGTTGCTACACCTTTCCCACTTCTCAGTTCCACCCAAATAGCCTCTCTAGACGAGCCCTCTCATCTATCTTGCCAAAGCACTGCTGTAATATCTTATCTGACAGCAATGCAACACATCCACCTCTTGCCCCTCCAATTCTATCACACCTGAAGCAACGAAATCCTGGAATCTTTTGTTTCCAATCACAGTCCTCCTGCAACCATGTTTCTCTGATCGCCACAACATCATACTTCCAAGTGTCAATCCAGGCTCTAAGCTCATCCACCTTTCTTACAACGCTCCTAGCATTAAAATATGCACGTTTAAGAAACCCACCTCCTCTTATTCTCTGTTTATTTTATTTTTCTTCTTTCTCCTCTAGATTTTGGGTCCGAGTGCTTCCCTTCTTTACCTCATGCCTCACACTCCGTCTACTAGCTTTCTCTATTTGAGTCCCCCCCAACCATTCTAGTTTAAAGTCTCCCCAGTAGCCATTGCAAATCTCCCCGCCAGGATATTGATCCCCCTCGGGTTCGAGTCCTTTCTGTACAGGTCACACCTTCCCCAAAAGACGTCCCAATGATCCAGAAACTTGAATCCCTGCCCACTGCATCAGTCCTTCAGCCACGCATTTATCCTCTACCTCGCTCCATTCCTACTCTCACTATCGCGTGGCACAGGCAGTAATCCTGAGATTGTTACTTTTTTGTTCCTTTTCCTTAACTCTCCTCCCAACTCCCTAAATTATCCCTTCAGGACCTCTTCTCTTTTTTACCTATGTCATTGGTACCTATATGTACCAGGACGCCAGGCTCCCCTCTCTCTGATTTCATTATATCTTGGACGCGTTGAGACACATCCGAGACCCCTGCACCAGGGAGGCAGACTACCATCCGGATCTCCCGACTGCGTCCACAGAATCGCCTATCCGACCCCCTAACTATAGAGTCCCCAATTACTATTGACCTCCTCTTCTTTTCCCTACGTTTCTGAGCGACAGGGCCGGCCATTCCTTATCTTTCATCCCTACGCTTCGTCTCTCTCCGCCTCGACGCCCGCTGCTCATCACTCCGTTCCCTCCTACCACGCCATCATTCCGGTCCCTCTCTCCCCATCACTACGTTCCCCCTCTCCCCTTCTCATCGCAATTTCCCCCTCTTCACAATAGTTGGGTGAAATAAAATCACAAGAAAGTCTGTGCCTCGCGCAAGACCTGGACTACATTTATTTTAACCAGAGTCTCGTGCTCAGGATACACCAGCCACCGATTTATTTTACAGACCCTGTTGACGTACTGGTGTTCCGCGGCGCGTGAGAGGTGTGGGGATGTGGGCACGGAGAGGGGACGGGTGCGTACTCACTAAATGTGGAAACGGGGGCTGCGTAAGTGTCGGGAGTGTGAGGTCGAGTGTGAGATCTTAGGGTTGAAGCAACGATGCCCGGTGTCGGGAGAGGTTGCAAAAGGTGGACCACCCTCACTAGGGAGATCGGACAGTTGTCCTTGAGAGAAGGTCAGTTCCAAGAGGCAGATCGGACGATCATTCTGGGGATGGTTTTTACAGCACGGACCATGTTCAGGATGTAGATCTGAAGCGTGGAGGGAAATGGGACGATTGTCCCTGAACGGTGTGTACCACAGACGTGCCCTCACTACGGAGGGACATAAAACTATTAGTCCCAGGGCGGTGTTGATGGGAGATGGGACGATAATAGAAATGTGAGGGATATCTCATTGTGACGGGCTGGAGGTCGTCACAGGCTATTAAACGTGGCTCGGACAAAACTGATTATGAATCACCCATTATCTGTTATTTGCTCTTTATCAGTCTATTTATTCATGTGTGTATATATTTATATTGCGGTATATGGACACACTGGTCTGTTTTGTTATCAACATGGATTTGTGCCTGGAAGGTCATGTTTAACTAATCTTCTTGAATTTTTTGAAGATGTTACTCGGGAAATTGATGAGGGTAAAGCAGTGGATGTTGTGTATATGGACTTCAGTAAGGCCTTTGACAAGGTTCCTCATGGAAGGTTGGTTAAGAAGGTTCAATGGTTGGGTATTAATGGTGGAGTAGCAAGATGGATTCAACAGTGGCTGAATGGGAGATGCCAGAGAGTAATGGTGGATGGTTGTTTGTCAGGTTGGAGGCCAGTGACGAGTGGGGTGCCACAGGGATCTGTGTTGGGTCCACTGTTGTTTGTCATGTACATCAATGATCTGGACGATGGTGTGGTAAATTGGATTAGTAAGTATGCAGATGATACTAAGATAGGTGGGGTTGCGGGTAATGAAGAAGAGTTTCAAAGTCTACAGAGAGATTTATGCCAGTTGGAAGAGTGGGCTGAAAGATGGCAGATGGAGTTTAATGCTGATAAGTGTGAGGTGCTACATCTTGGCAGGACAAATCAAAATAGGACGTACATGGTAAATGGTAGGGAATTGAAGAATGTAGATGAACAGAGGGATCTGGGAATAACTGTGCACAGTTCCATGAAAGTGGAATCTCATGTAGATAGGGTGGTAAATAAAGCTTTTGGTGTGCTGGCCTTTATAAATCAGAGCATTGAGTATAGAAGTTGGGATGTAATGTTAAAATTGTACAAGGCATTGGTGAGGCCAATTCTGGAGTATGGTGTACAATTTTGGTCGCCTAATTATAGGAAGGATGTCAACAAAATAGAGAGAGTACAGAGGAGATTTACTAGAATGTTGCCTGGGTTTCAGCAACTAAGTTACAGAGAAAGGTTGAACAAGTTAGGGCTTTATTCTTTGGAGCGCAGAAGGTTAAGGGGGGACTTGATAGAGGTTTTTAAAATGATGAGAGGGATAGACAGAGTTGACGTGGAAAAGCTTTTCCCACTGAGAGTAGGGAAGATTCAAACAAGGGGACATGACTTGAGAATTAAGGGACTGAAGTTTAGGGGTAAAATGAGGGGGAACTTCTTTACTCAGAGAGTGGTAGCTGTGTGGAATGAGCTTCCAGTGAAGGTGGTGGAGGCAGGTTCGTTTTTATAATTTAAAAATAAATTGGATAGTTATATGGATGGGAAAGGAATGGAGGGTTATGGTCTGAGCGCAGGTATATGGGACTAGGGGAGATTATGTGTTCGGCACGGACTAGAGGGGTCGAGATGGCCTGTTTCCGTGCTGTAATTGTTATATGGTTATATGGTTATATGGTTAAATGCTTACTATGTTCTGTTGTGCTGAAGCAAAGCAAGAATGTCATTGTCCTATCAGGGACACATGACAATAAACTCACTTGAACTTGACTCTAAGAGGGGATAATCGGGATGAAGTGCACTTGATTATGTTGGCTCCTTTACCCAAGCCGGATGAAGTTTGGCTGTTATTGTATTGGCAAGTAGGCCGAGGTAAAGCAAATTGGCAAGTAGACCGAGGTAAAGCAAAACGCTTTTGTTTGTGTGCTCTCCAGTGAAATACAGTATTATGCATGACATGCTAGCAGTTGGGTCTTTCGGTTTCGGACATTACAGTACCGCATGTATCATCTGCACATAATTTCCAATTGGGAATGTGATCTGATGTTTAAATCATTTCAGTCTGTTAACCAAACTTGTGACTTGAAATCAGTCCGCTTTTCAAATCATGAGATGAACAGATCGAGGACCATAGTTTTGAGGAGAAGGGGAAAGATTTGATGGGAATTTGAGGGGTAACTTTTCACACAAAGGCTGGTGGAACGAGCTGGCGGTGGAGGTTGTAGAGGCTGAGATTATCGCGACGTTTAAGAAACAGTTAGACCGGTACATGTATCGGACAGGTTTGGAGGGATATGGACCGAAACGCGGGCAAGTGGGACGAGCGCAGCTTGGACATGTTGGTCAGTGTGGGCAAGTTGGGCCGAAGGGCATGTTTCCGCGTTGTTTCACACTATAATTCTATGACTTTAAGAGGGAATGACCGGGATGAAGTGCCCTTGGTCCATCTGCACATAATTCCCACTTGGGAGTGTGGTCCGATGTTTCATTCATTTGAGTCTCTCAATGAAATCTGTGAGTTAAAACAAATCAGCCAAAGCAGAGACTGCGGGGGACTGTCGTCATTTGTTGTTTTCTTCGCAAATTTCAAAAGGTATCTTTGCAGAGTTTTGCAATATCAATCCCTCAGGATATTCGGTAATTTTTTTCCATGTTGCTAATTTTGGAAGATGTTGCAAACTCGCTATCCTTGTCGAGATCTGATAAGGTACAAAAACTCTGGGATTGTGAATGAGCGCGACACAATATCGATCGCTTGCCTGCAACACCGGTGTACACTCCGTTTGGCACAGACAATGCGGGAGAAATATTATAGCGTGGAGAAGATACTGTACCTGATCATTGCGGTCATTGGAGTACCCGGTAAGTGACGGCGACGATTCAAATTTATCCACTCCCTGTAAGAGAAGGTGTTGTTCATTTTTGTGGCAGAGAAGCATAGAAAAATAGAAACATAGAAAATAAATTCAGGGGTAGGCCATTCGATTTGTCGAGCCACACCGCCGTTCAATATCATCATGGCTGATCATCCCTTCTTCTTCTTTTTGTGTATGGCATGCACAGCCTAAAGTTGCAGGCAGTGCCGAGTGGAGTGCCGCAAGGCTCGGTGTTGGGGCCGCAACAGTTTACCATATATATTAATAATTTGGAAGAGGGAATTAGGAGCAACACTAGCAAGTTTGCGGATGACACAAAGCTGGGTGGCAGTGTGAACTGTGAAGAGGATGTTATGAGGTTACAGGGTGACCTGGACAGGTTGAGTGAGTGGGCAGATGCGTGGCAGATGCAGTATAATATAGATAAATGTGAGGTTATCCATTTTGGCGGCAAAAACAAGTGGGCAGATTATTATCTCAATGGGGTTAGATTAGGTAAGGGGAGGGGGGTAGAGTGAGTTGGCATGCAGGTACAGCAGGCAGTGAAGAAAGCTAATGGAATGTTGGCATTCATAACAAGAGGATATCAGTACAGGAGTCAAGAGGTTCTTCTGCAGTTGTATAGGGCTCTGGTGAGGCCATACCTGGAGTATTGCGTACAGCTTTGGTCTCCTCATTTGAAGAAGAACATCCTTGTGATTGAAGCAGTGCAGCGTAGGTTCACGAGATTGATCCCTGGGATGGGGGGACTGTCATATGAGGAAAGATTGAAAAGACTAGGCTTATTCACTGGATTTAGAAGAATGAGGGGGGTTCCTATGTTAAATATATACAATTATAAAAGGACTGGCCAACTAGATGCAGGAAAAACGTTCCCAATATTGGGTGAGTCCAGAACCAGGGGCCACAGTCTGAGAATAAAGGGGAGGTCATTTAAGACTGAGGTGAGAAAAAACGTTTTCACCAAGAGAGTTGTGAATATATGGAATTCCTTGCCACAGAGGACAGTGGAGGTCAAGTCACTGGATGGATTTAAGAGAGAGGTAGATAGAGCTCTAGGGGCTAGTGGAATCAAGGGATATGGGGAGAAGGCAGGCACGGGCTATTGATAGGAGATGATCAACCATGATCACAATGAATGGCAGTGCTGGCTCGAAGGGCCGAATGGTCTCATCCTGTACCTACTTTCTATGTTTCTATGTTTCTATGATAACTTGTTCTATTTGATCTTACTTGATTGTGCACGCCAGGATGATTGCATTCCTCGAAACATGGCGGACCACGTGAAGGTTGCAATCTCCCACCCCGCTGATCATCTAAAACGATGCTTTCATGCTTTCTCTCCATTTCCCTTGCTTCCGTTAGGCCTAAGATCGATAACTAACTCATTTGAATACATTCGGTGAATTTGTCTCCATTGCCTTTTGTGGCCGAGAATTCTACAGATTCTAAACTCTTTTGGTGAAAACGTTTTCCTTCATCTCAGTCCTAAAGGCATACCCCTTGTTCTTAAACTGCGACTCCTGGTCCAGGACTCCACCAACATCGGGAACATTTTCCTGCATCTAACCTGTCCAATCCCTTAAGAATTTTATGTTTATATACGATTACCGCTCATCCTTCTAAATTCCAGTTAATACAAATCCAGTCGATCCATTATTTCATCATATTTTAGTCCCGCCATTCCGGAAATTAACCTGATGAACCTGTGCTGCATTCCCTCAATAGCAAGAATGTCCTTCCTCAAATTAGGAGACCAAGAGTGCACACAATACTCCAGATGTGGCAGGGCCATGTGCACATGCAGTAGGACATCCTTGCTCCTATAGTCAAATCCTCTCGAGATGAAGTCCAATGAGCCATTTGCTTTCCTCACTGCCTGCTGTACCTGTATGCTTACTTTCAGTGTCTAATGTTCAATGAAATCCAGCTCTCGTTGCACCTCCGCTTTACTTAACCTGACACCATTCGGATAATAAGCTTCTTCACTGTTCTTGAATGAACGGTTAACAATATGCCCTGTCACCTACCCGATCCTAACGGAAACTTTGTTAAATGCCCACTGCTCTTTAAAAGGTGGAACGGTACGGCAACGGTGGATTCCCGTGGATCCACAATGTACGTGAGGAGGTTAAATTGATCTGTTCACCCACCTTGTGATCTACAGTATATGCTTCATGTGCTCTTGATTCATTTGCCCCTTGTCGTATCTGCCTTCTCCACCACCCCTGACAGCGAATGCCAGGCACCCACTATTCTCTGAGTAAACAGCATGCCCCCTCCCCAACATTTAAATGTTACCACCCTCACGTAAAAGCTATGAACCCTAGTCTTTGAAATTTCCATCCAGTGAAATAGGTTCTGATTGTTTATCCTATCTCTGCCTCGCATCATTGTAAATTATTCTATTGGGTCTCCCCTCAACCTCTGACGTTCCAGAGAAAATATTCCAAGTAGGTCCAAACTCATTTCATAGTTCATATCCTCGAATCCAGGAGCATTCTGGTAAACTAACACTGCACCCTCTCCAAAGCTCATAGATGAACAATGCTTTAACGCTACCAAACGCATGCCATATAAGGCGGCAACATGATCGCCTGACTCTTATACTCAACGCCGCAATTTCTGGAGACAAGCATATCGTATGCCTTCTTTGCAACTTTATCTCCGTCACGTAGTATCAGGGCTGTTAAGGGTCCCTGTTTGTAACTCAGAGGACCCTCTAGCATGTTTCATATACTTTTCCTGACAGAAAAGCGGACTAATAAACACATTTTTTCTTGATGTTTGCGGCTACGGCGTAACGTCGTCCTGTAAGCTGCTTAAACTATTTGGTTCTTTGGCCGCCTAATTCAATTCATATATTTTATATTAACCTTGTTAATTTTTGTGTCATGCAAACAAAAAAAATCTAGATTTTGTACAACGGACTGGTAATAGAACATCGTCTAACTTTTGAGTATTTTATGCAGTTCCGGTCTCCCTCTTATAGGATGGTGGAAAGTGGAGTGGGTGCAGAGTCGGTTTTCCAGAGTGCTATCCAATTTCACATGAACTTGGACAGATAATTTGTGTTGTGTTGTCGAAGAACAGGGAAGGGGAGGAATGGAGAGAGAGAGGGAGGGCAATGTTTACCTGAAGTTAGATAAGTCAATGTTCGTACCGCTGCGGTGCAAACTTCCCAAGCCAAATATGAGGTGTTGTTTCTCCAATTTGCGATGGATAGATATGTAAGACATGTAGGTAGATGAAATAAATGTAACATCGTTATCTTCGGCACACACATTGTCGCCGAAAGGCATGTTCTGCGCTGTTCCTTTCTAGGTTCTATGCTCTAGATGCTGGATAGGCGGAGCCCCTAATAATTATCCCTAATATCCCCTAATATTATCATCATTAATGGCGCTGCCCCTCTGGTGCCAGGCAACTCTGCAATGATTTTCTAGATGAGAAATTTGAGCCTCTCTCTGGAACCGGAATATTTTTCAAATAGCCCTTGCTGTCCATCTCTCTCCATCCCCTCCCCGTCCCAGTTGAGCCACCAGTGCCGGCTTGAGGGCCGAATGGCATACGCCTGCACCTATTGTCTATTGTCTATTGTATTTTTGTCTTCGACTACATTCTATCACTGTCCCGCCCACTCCCTTGACATCAGTCTGAGGAATGGTCTCGAGCGGAAACGTCACCCATTCCATCTCTCGAAAGATGCTGCCTGTTCCGCTGAGTTACTCCAGCATTTTGTGTCTACCGCCGGAATATACATGTTCAGTTATCTCCATATGCCTTGTGTTTGTTTTTACCTAGTCAATTTAATAGCAATCGTGATCCTATCGCGGGGGAAATGTGGTCTCTCCACCTGCACGACTCGCTACCTGGTGGCCATGGCAGCGGCGGATCTGCTAGTCATTGTCGCTGAGGTCATATTACGCCAGATCCACTCTCACTACTTCCCGGTGAATTTCCTGGACCTCACCGCCGTGTGCATTCTACGCCGTCTGCTACGCCGTGTCTCCACGGACTGTTCCGTTTGGTTCACCGTCACTTTCACCTTCGACCGTTATGTCGCTATTTGTTGCCAGAAGCTGAAAACAAAATATTGCACCCGGCAAACAGCGGCTGCGGTTCTCGCAACCACCGGCGTTCTGTTCTGTCTGAAAAACGTCCCATTCGCCTTCACATATCAGGCGGGACAGATAATCGACAACGTATCGTGGTTCTGTTACTTGAAACCAAGTTATTACACGGAGCCTGGTTGGGTGGGATTGGACAGCTTCGATAGGATTATAACACCTCTCATCCCTTTCGTTGTAATCCAGCTTCTAAACGCCTTTACAGTCCGGCACATTTTAGTAGCCAGTCGGGTCCGTAAAGGACTGAGGGGTCAGTCCAAGGGGGGGAACTGCAGTGATCCGGAGATGGAGAGCAGGCGGAGGTCAATAGTTTTGCTTCTCACGCTATCCGGCAGCTTCATCCTCCTGTGGCTGACTAACGTTATAGAGTATTTCTATTATCAGATCACAGGCTCAGAGTTAAACGATTATGAATACATTTTTCACCAAGTTGGGTCTTTGCTAAAGAATCTTAGCTGCTGTACGAACACCATTATTTACGCTGTCACCCAGTCCAAGTTTAGGGAGCAGATGATAAGCGCTGTAAAATATCCTGTAACCTCGTTGTTTCTGTTCATAAATAAAGTCGTTTCCTAAACGAAACCAAAAGTCAGTTGCAATATACGAGGTGCAGATTTGAATCCCGGATATTCGCCGCATCTGTCATGGGGCCACCTATCGGCTACATGTTCAATAGGCAACGTATCTTCTGCGATCGCTGAAAAATCAGCATATCTACTGCCGTCGCAATTCTGGCACCACTGCAGCGCATGATAGATCATCTCTGCCATCTATGCCGGGAGCCAGCAGGTCGGGAATCGTTCAGTGACTGGGTCACAACACCCAATTTTCATCGGTCATGTAATGATCAATTCCCGCAGTCATCAATCCGTCCCAGATTATGATGGGCCCCAACATTCATGAATGTGAATGCACCGAATTGAAGGCAGTGAAGAAGAGGCATATTAGATCGCTTATTGAGACGAGACGTTGTGATAAATGTGTTAACGCTTGCACTTAAAGAGATATGTGGATTAATGATTAGTACGGGTTGTCAGGGGTTATTGGGAGAAGGCAGGAGAATGAGGTTAGGAGGGAGAGATAAATCAGCTTGAATGAGTAGATTTGATGGGCCGAATGGTCTAACTCTGTACCTATCACGTATGACCTTATGAATTTACTTCGACACTTTTGAATTTAGAACGAATTTCCCATAATAGATAGAAGAATGAGGGGGACCAATATCATGGCGGGGAGATTTGCAAAGGCTACTGGGGAGACTTTAAACTAGAACGGTTGGGGGGAGAGACTAAAATAGGGAAAGCTAGCAGTCAGTGTGTGAGGCAGGAGGCAGAGAAGGGTAGCACTCGGATCCAAAATGTAGGGGAGAAAGAATAAGAAATAGTAAACAGAGAATAAGAAGGGGTGAGTTTCTAAAATGTGTATATTTTAATGCTAGGAACATTGTAAGAAAGGTGGATGAGCTCAGAACATGGATTGACACCTGGAAATATGATGTTGTGGCGACCAGTGAAACATGGTTGCAGGAGGGATGTGATTGGAAACTAAATATTCCAGGATTTTGTTGCTTCAGGTGTGATAGAATTGGAGGGGCAAGAGGTGGAGGTGTTGCATTGCTTGTCAGGGAAGATATTACAGCAGTGCTTTGGCAGGATAGATTAGAGGGCTCGTCTAGGGAGGCTATTTGGGTGGAACTGAGAAAAGGGAAAGGGGTAGCAACACTTATAGGGGTGTATTATAGACCGCCAAATGGGGAGCGAGAATTGGAAGAGCAAATATGTAAGGATATCGCAGATATTAGTTGTAAGCACAAAGTAGTGATTGTGGGAGATTTCAATTTTCCACACATAGACTGGGAAACACATTCTGTAAATGGGCTGGATGGTTTTGAGTTTGTAAAATGTGTGCAGGATAGTTTTGTGCAGCAATAAATAGAGGTGCCTACTAGAGAAGGGGCGGTGCTGGACCTCCTGTTAGGAAATGAGTCAGGTCAGGTGATAGAGGTACGTGTTGGGGAACAGTTCGGGTCCAGTGATCACAATACCATTAGTTTCAATATAATTATGGAGAGGGTCAGAACTGGACCTAAGGTTGAGATTTTTGATTGGAGGAAGGCTAACGTTGAGGAGGTGCGAAAGAATTTAAAAGGAGTCAATTGCGACATTTTGTTTTACGGGAAAGATGTGGAAGAGAAATGGAGGACATTTAAAGATGAACTTTTAAGAGCACAGAACTTTATGTCCCTGTTCGGTTGAAAAAATGGAAAGAGCCATGGTTTTCAAGGGAAACTAGACATTTGTTTCGGAAAAAGAGAGAGAACTACAATAATGATAGGCAGCATGGAGTAAATGAGGTGCTTGAGGAGTATAAAGGATGTAAAAAGAATCTTAAGAAAGAAATTAGAAAAGCTAAAAGAAGATATGAGGTTGCTTTGGCAAGTAAGGTGAAAGTAAATCCAAAGGGTTTCTACAGCTATATTAATAGCAAATGGATAACGAGGGATAACATTGGTCCATTAGAGAGTCAGAGTGGGCAGCTATCTGCAGAGTGAAAAGAGATGGGGGAGATATTGAACAATGTCTTGTCTTCGATATTCACCAAGGAGAAGGATATTGAATTATGTGAGGTAAAGCGGCCTTTTCACGGGGCGACTTGACGCAAGAGTTAACCGGAGTTTAACATCGTGGGAACCTCGTGCGATAACAGTACGGCATTCGTGGACCACCGTGGACCACCGTAGCGCTAACGGCAGGTCATCGTGTAACTTGGTCACTCGGGAGAAAATTCAAGAAAGTTTGAATTTCTCCAAGATTGACTTTTGCACTTGTGGTTGAGTATTGCAACATTATATGAACGTAGTGGCCAGTGCGATATCCGTAATAACTCTTGCGGGTACCGTGGGAACTACTGCGAACGGTGAACCCGGAAGCTGGACAGAGGGAACAGAAGGTGAGTAAAAATTATCTTCTGTGGGATTGAATTTAAAAAATAAATAAAAATAAAGATTTGCATCCGCATATGGACATCAACTTATTCATGAGTTATGTTAATGAGATTCAAGAAAATAACTATAATCTTTAAAAGGGACTTTAAAAGGGACTTCACTGAAAGGTTACGCATTTTTATGGTCCGTGAGAAATTTTTCACATGTACTTCTTTGAGCGATACAGGTCGGAGTCCTCGGGTCCAGGGGTCCGGAACGCTACCAATCAATGTTGTACAGAGACCCGTGTAAGGAGTGAACTGCACATGCTGGTTTAAACCGAAGACAGACACAAAAAGCTGGAGTAACTCAGCGAGTCAAGCAGCATCTCTGGAGAAAAAAAGCTGATGTTTCGGGACGAGACACATCTTCAGACTCAATTCCGATTAGGCTGTCTGAAGAAGGGCTCCGATTCGAATCGTCACCTATTCTTTTTCTCCAGAGATGCTGACTGACCCGCTGACTTACTCCAGCTTTTTATGTTTTTCTTCCCAGATCTGACTTACTTGCTGAGTTACACCAACATTTTGTGTCCTTCTGTGCGTATTAACCAGCATTAACCAGCGTCTGCAGTTCCTTTAGACATTACCTAAATTCAGATTTTAGAGATATAGCGCGTGGGAACTCCTGCGAACGGTAAACCCGGAAGCTGGACAGAGGGGACAGAAGGTGAGTAAAACAGGTGGTCTCAATATCGACAAGGGAACATGTGTCCTTCGAGGACGTCCCACCTAATTGTCATTGTTGGATAATCTTTTTAACAGGAACACTTGCAGAGATGACTCCCAGAAAATCTCAAAGAAAGGGGGTAAAGCGTGTCAGAGATGTTTTTGCCATGTTGCGCTATTCAGTTTCTATATTGTTTCAGTTTCTATATCTATATTGTTGCTCTATTCAGTTTCCCTGGGGGTCGAGACGGGACTGGAGTTGGGAGAGAAAGGTGGGGGAGTCGAGGGAGAGGAGGGGGAGACAGATGGGGGTGTCTTCATTTACTGGCGGCGGGTGTCTGTCACTGAAACAGGCAGGTGAGATTTCACATCCACCTTGTGTGTGCCTCTCTCTCTCTCTCCCTCCCTCTTACACAGGCTGAGAGACTCTGCCTCTGTGAGTGTACGTCTCTTTCTCCCCCTCTCCCACACACAGTAAGACCGAGGTACTGTGCTCAGTCCATCTGTGTCTCCCACATACACAGTAAAATATGTCTCCAAATGAGCCAATTCAACCAAGGGAGGATATATATAGTGTGTGAAAAAAAAGTTACATCATTTGTGTCACGTGTAGTTCACGATGTTCATTCAAGATTTAACGCGAAAGCTCGGGAAACGGACAAGTCACTCGCACAAATAACAGAAATGCCGAGTACCGTGGGAACTCTTTATCTACCTCCGTTATATCGTGCGAGTCTCGTGCTGGACCACGACCTCTTCACTCTGGTGACATCTTGCGTCAACTCGCCCCGTGAAAAAGCCCCATAAGGGAAACAAGTAGAGTAGCTATGGAAACTATGAAGTACTGACACTTTTGAAAAATATAAAAGTGGATACGTCTCCAGGTCCGGACAGGATATTCCCTAGGACATTGAGGGAAGTTAGTGTAGACATAGCAGGGGCTATGACATAAATATTTCAAATGTCATTAGAAACGGGAATAGTGCCAGAGGATGGCGTAATCCGCATGTTGTTCCATTGTTTAAAAAGGGTTCTAAGAGTAAACCTAGCAATTATAGACCTGTTAGTTTGACGTCAGTGGTGGGAAAATTAATGGAAAGGATACTTAGAGATAATATATATAAGCATCTGGATAAACAGAGTCTTATTAGGAACAGTCAACATGGATTTGTGCCTGGAAGGTCATATTTGACGAATCTTCTTGAATTTTTTGAAGAGGTTACTCGGCAAATTGATGAAGGTAAAGCAATGGAGGTTGTATATATGGACTTCAGTAAGGCCTTTGACAAGGTTCCTCATGGAAGGTTGGTTAAGAAGGTTCAATGGTTGGGTATTAATGGTGGAGTAGCAAGATGGATTCAACAGTGGCTGAATGAGAGATGCCAGAGAGTAATGGTGGATGGCTGTTTGTCAGGTTGGAGGCCAGTGACTAGTGGGGTGCCACAGGGATCGGTGTTGGGTCCACTGTTGTTTGTCATGTACATGAATGACCTGGATGATGGTGTGGTAAATTGTATTAGTAAGTATGCAGATGATACGAAGATAGGTGGTGTTGTGGATAATAAAGTAGATTTTCAAAGTCTACAGAGAGATTTATGCCAGTTGGAAGAGTGGGCTGAAAGATGGCAGATGGAGTTTAATGCTGATAAGTGTGAGGTGCTACATCTTGGCAGGACAAATCAAAATAGGACGTACATGGTAAATGGTAGTGAATTGAGGAATGCAGTTGAACAGAGGGATCTGGGAATAACTGTGCACAGTTCCCTGAAGGTGGAATCTCATGTAGATAGGGTGGTAAAGAAAGCTTTTGGTGTGCTGGCCTTTATAAATCAGAGCATTGAGTATAGAAGTTGGGATGTAATGTTAAAATTGTACAAGGCATTGGTGAGGCCAATTCTGGAGTATGGTGTACAATTTTGGTCGCCTAATTATAGGAAGGATGTCAACAAAATAGAGAGAGTACAGAGGAGATTTACTAGAATGTTGCCTGGGTTTCAGCAACTAAGTTACAGAGAAAGGTTGAACAAGTTAGGGCTTTATTCTTTGGAGCGCAGAAGGTTAAGGGGGGGACTTGATAGAGGTCTTTAAAATGATGAGAGGGATAGACAGAGTTGACGTGGATAAGCTTTTCCCACTGAGAGTAGGGAAGATTCAAACAAGAGGACATGACTTGAGAATTAAGGGACAGAAGTTTAGGGGTAACATGAGGGGGAACTTCTTTACTCAGAGAGTGGTAGCTGTGTGGAATGAGCTTCCAGTGGAAGGTGGTGGAGGCAGGTTCGATTTTATCATTAAAAATAAATTGGATAGTCATATGGACGGGAAAGGAATGGAGGGTTATGGTCTGAGTGCAGGTAGATGGGACTAGGGGAGAATACGTGTTCGGCACGGACTAGAAGGGCCGAGATGGCCTGTTTCCGTGCTGTAATTATTATATGGTTATATGGTTATATGGTTATATGTGCTGGAACCCTCGCTGTATGTCGTAATTCCAGCTATCCTCAAATCACGTGGTGTAGACAGTCAGGCACTTTTCTCCTGACTAGAGGGCAAAGTTTTAAATTGAGAAGGACAACGTTAAAAGAAGACGTGCTGGGCAAGTTTTTTTACACAGATAGTAGTGACTATATGGAATACTAGTGGAAGCACTTGCACGATTGTCATTTAAGGGCCTTTTAGATAGTCTGATAGATGTGCATGTTTCGGCGTATATAGATCATATGCAGGCAGAAGTGACCAGTATAATATGGCATCATGTTCGGCCCGCGTATTGTGGGGCGAACGGCTGGCTCCTGCACTGTCCTAGTCTATTTTCTAGATTCCAGCCCATCTCCACTCATCATTGATCATGCAATCGATAAACTAAGGAACAGAATGAAGCCCTTCGGTCCGTCGACGCCGCTCCACCATGGGATCATGGCTAAACATTGTTTTTTCTCTCAACGACATTCTCCTGCATTACATCCATAAATATTTACGCCCTTACGAACCAAAATTTTGCAATCGCTAACTTAAAAATACAAAATTACTGGGCCTCCACAGCCGTGTATGGCAAATAACTCAACAGGTTCACCACTGTCTGACTCCTCATCCGCATTCTAATGTACGTTCTTTAATTTTGATGCTATGCACTCTGGGTCTACACTGTCCCACTATTAGAAATGGTCACCGCATTCACTCTCTCATTTCCTTTCGTTAATCGGAAGATTTCAATGAGAACCCTCCTCTTCATGCCCAAAGACAGCACACGTTCCCAGCAGATTGGAAATGAAGATAAAGGGCTGGAGGGTGCTAAACAAATCATCTGCCGTTGGTATTCGACCTACAAGTACCTGATTTACGGTTACTTTATAATCCCCACAATGTCTAACACTACCATCAGGCTTAGGTACAACTACAATGGGTGTTGCCCATTTACTATTTTCAGTTCTTTCTCA
This sequence comes from Amblyraja radiata, assembly GCF_010909765.2. Lineage (NCBI taxonomy): Eukaryota > Metazoa > Chordata > Chondrichthyes > Rajiformes > Rajidae > Amblyraja > Amblyraja radiata. Next base: position 35,465,854 of record NC_045971.1, read on the forward strand.
AGGTTGTCCTTACGTGCATACGGCACAGCTGGGGTTTGCAATGCACTGGTGTCGCATCCTGCTTCATGCGTACTTTCGCCTTGTTCCCCTTGATTGGCTCTCCCTGGTCACTGAACACCTTCGGAGGTTGCTCAATTACATCCTCCTGACGCTTGAATTCTTCGCTAACGAGGAATATCTCGTTCCAGTTTAGCTTCAAGATCTACAACCAATTCCTACCTAGCAAAGCAGGCTTATCTCCATTTACAACTACGAGAGGGAACTCCGTTTGTTGCTCCTAATGCCTAACTTGTATCTGTACGCATCCTAACACTGGAATCATCTCTCCAGAATAACTACGTAGCTCGATTCGCTTCGCTTCCAAATTAATTAGATTATGCTTCTCCCAATACACAGATTTTGGAATCACGCTCACAGATGCTCATGTGTCGCCTTCCATGCTAACATGAGCTACATTCAACTGGACTTGCACGGACACATTATTTGTCTTCCGGTTCGCTATGTCGTTGCTGCAGATGGTGTATATGTCGAGATGCTCTTCCTCTGCCAGCAGTTGATCCACAGAATGAAGGTGCTTACTTGTTGTTGATCCTTTTCTTTGCATATGCCTCTGTCCCACTTAGGAAACCTGAACGGAAACCACTGGAGACCTTGCGCCCCATCCACGTTTTCCGTGCGGTTCCCGGAGGTTTTTGTCAGTCTCCCTACCTGCAACCGCTGGCAACCACCAGCAACCTCCGGGAACCGCACGGAAACATTGGGTGGGGCGCAAAGTCTACAGAGGTTTCCGGTCAGCTTTCCTAAGTGGGACAGAAACATTAGCCTTGTGGCAAGCCTTCGCCAGATGTCCCATCTTGTGACACGAGTAATTCTCCGCCTTGAAGTGCGAGATGTGAGCCCAAACAGCGATAGCATGACTTTGCAGTGGTCTTGTTATCCATGGATAACGTTTTCTCTGGCGCCCTTGTCGACTTCTGCGTCATTAGTTTGCTGGACTGCAGCTTGTTCAACACTTCCGCTGGTTGTCTAGAAGTTGTCCAGACTTCTCTGGAACCCTTCTCTGCCATATCCATCGACAAAGCAGTTTTAAAAGCAGTTTCAAATGCCAGGTCATACACCGCCATCAGCTTAATTTGGATCCGCTCACTTCGCAGTCCACACACGAAACGGTCTCTTAACGTCCGATCTTGGAAATTTCAAAAATTACAATGAATTGATAACCTCTTCAGTGCCATAATAAAATGACTCTGGAAGTTGGCATCTCGTGTCAAATCGGTAGCTTTTAGCTATTTCTAAGGGCCTCGGGTCATAATGTTCGGTTAACTTCTTAAGAATATCCTTCAAGGACGTATCCTTTGGTTTGGCTGGAGCTAAAAAAAATCTTTACCATATCATAAACATCGGCACCAATTTCAGTGAGAAAAAATGTTATTTTCCAAGCATGAGTTGCTTCATTCAAACGTCTTGAGTCCGCATCAGAAGCTTCTAATGTTATTAGCAGCAAAAAACATCTCTAAACGTTCGGTATACGCACTGAACGTTTCCCGGCTTTGCTGGAACTCACCCAATCGTCCGATGTACCCGCTGGGCGCCGCCATCTTGGATTTCTAATAGTCTCACAGAATTCAAACTTTGTGACGAGACATTCAACCTTCCATGACACCGAAAGTTATACAACCTTCTCGGAAGAATTCCTTATCAACAGGAAAAATTAAAGCGGGTGTAGATTGATTACGCATGTCAACCAATCACAAATAAGTTAGCATCACTAACCCCACCCCAATATAACGTGTATATTAACACTTGCTTCCGGCAATGCTCGGTTCGAGCAGCAGTTGGGATAGAAACATAGAAACATAGAAAATAGGTGCAGGAAGACGACATTCGGCGCTACGAGCCAGCACAGCCATTCATTGTGATCATGGCTGATCGTCCCCTATCAATAAACCGTGCCTGCCTTCTCCCCATATCCCTTGACTCTACTAGCCCCTAAAGCTCTACCTAACTCTTTCTTAAATCCATCCAATGACTGTTCCCTCTGTGGCAGGGAGCAGGGCCGGCCTTAAGCCGATTTGACCGATTGCTCCCAATTAGGCCCCGCGCCTAAGGGGGGGGGGGGGGGGGCGAACTAATGTTCCGTATTTCGTACGGAGATACGAATTTTCTTTGTTAAATAGAGTTTTTTTTTAATTCGCCATCCGGATTTTTTTTTGAACGAACATGCATAAGAACCGCTGGACGGCCATCAGACACAAACGAGCTGTTAACTAGTACTGTTAGCACTTCTTAACAGCAAGTAGTTAACAAGTTGTTATACAAAGTAATCAATGCATCCATCCACATTCTTCAGTAAATGTTATTGTGTTTTGAACAAATATTAATGACGCCGTAGTCCTTTGAATAAAATTCACGCGGCGGCATTAATACTGGTTTAAAACACAATTACATTTACTGAGGAATATAGATCGATGACACATTGAGAATTTCATTAAACTCACCATCATGAGTGAGGGCCCCGGACCGCGAGAAGGGGCTTCTTCTTGGTGTGCAGGTTAGTCATTCACCTACCGATCCACGTTGTGTCTCTCGGTGTTTTGCTCTCTCTCTCTCGCTCTCTCTCCCGCTCCCCATCTCGTCTCTCTCTAGCTCTCCCACTCCCTCTCTCTCACCCTGTCGCCTCGGCATTCCCGGAATCATTGACGTTTTGCGGTGGAAAAAATCCTGGAGAAACCCAGCGGGTGAGGCAGCCGCCTTGCCCGCTGAGTTCCTCCAGCACTCTGTGTTTTTTTGTTTGGCTCTGAAGTTGAATGTGGCTCAGTGGGACGGGCATGGGCTCTGGGTAGAGGGTTGCGTTTCTGGTCGAGACCCTTCTTGAGACAATCACAAGTACTCTCACCGACGAGAGTTCAGTTCAGTCTGAAGAAGGGTCTTCTCTCCAGAGTCGCTGCGCTGCCTGTCCTGCTGAGTTACTCCAGTTTTATGTCTATCTTCAATTTCAGAGAAATACAATTTCCCACGGGGGGGCTTATACCGTCTCTAAACCCCTCTGGGACCCCCTGGACTCTAAACCCCCTCTAAACCCCCTCTAAACCCCATCTGAACCCCTCTATTCACTTCTGTTCCCTTCTATTCACTTCTAAGCACTTCAAAACACTTCTAAACACATCTGAACCCATCTGAAGCTCTCTAAACATCTCTAAACCGTTTAAAACCCTCTAAACGGAGACTGCAAGGTGACGGGTAGGTTGGGTGAGTGGGCAAATGCATGGCAGATGCAGTATAATGTGGATAAATGTGAGGTTATCCACTTTGGTGGCAAAACAGGAAACTAGACTATTATCTGAATGGTGGCCGATTTGGAAAAGGGGAGATGCAACGAGACCTGGGTGTCATGGTACACCAGTCATTGAAAGTAGGCACGCAGGTGCAGCAGGTAGTGAAGAAACCGAATGGTATGTTTGCATTCATAGCAAAAGGATGTGAGTATAGGACCCGGGAGATTCTACTGCAGTTGTACAGGGTATTGGTGAAACCACACCTGGAATATTGCGTAGAGTTTGGGCTCCTAATCTGAGGAAGGACATTCTTGCCATAGAGGGGGTACAGCGAAGGTTCACCAGATTGATTCCTGGGATGTCAGGACTTTTATATGAAGAAAGACTGGATAGACTTGCCTTGTACTCACTAGAATTTAGAAGATTGAGGGGGGATCACATAGAAACTTACAAAACTCTTAAGGGTAGGCTGGATGCAGGAAGATTGTTCCCGATATTGGGGAATCCAGAACAAGGGGTTCACAGTTCAAGGATAACCATAAAAACATATAACAATTATAGCACGGAATCAGGTCATCTCGTCCCTACAAGTCCGTGCCGAACACTTATTCTCCCCTAGTCCCATCTACCTGCATTCAGACCATAACCCTCCGTTCCTTTCCCATCCATATACCTATCCAATTTATTTTTAAATTATAAAATCGAACCTGCCTCCACCACATCCTCTGGAAGCTCATTCCACACAGCTAACACTCTCTGAATAAAGACGTTCCCACTCATGTTACCTCTAAACTTCTGTCCCTTTATTCTGAAGTCATGTCCATTTGTTTGAACCTTCCATTCTCTCAATGGGAAATGCTTGTCCACGTCAACTCTATCTATCCCTCTCATCATTTTAAAGACCTCTATCAAGTCCCCCCTTAACCTTCTGCGCTCCAAAGAATAAAGATCTAACTTATTCAACCTTTCTCTGTAACTTAGTTGCTGAAACCCAGGCAACATTCTAGTAAATCTCCTCTGTACTCTCTCTATTTTGTTGACCCCCTTCCTATAATTGGGCGACCAAAATTGTACACCATACTCCAGAATTGGTCTCACCAATGCCTTGTACAATTTTAACATTACATCCCAACTCCTATACTCAATGCTCTGATTTATATAGGCTAGCATACCCAAAGCTTTCTTTACCACCCTATCTACATGAGATTTCACCTTCAGGGAACTATGCGCAGTTATTCCTAGATCACTCTGTTCAACTTCATTCCTCAATTCGCTACCATTTACCATGTACGTCCTATTTTGATTTGTCCTGCCAAGATGTAGCACCTCACACTTCTCAGCATTAAACTCCATCTGCCATCTTTCAGCCCATTCTTCCAAATGGCCTAAATCTCTCTGTAGACTTTGGAAATCTACGTGATTATTCACAACACTACCTATAACCATATAACAATTACAGCACGGAAACAGGCCATCTCGACCCTTCTAGTCCGTGCCGAACACATAATCTCCCCTAGTCCCATATACCTGCGCTCAGACCATAACCCTCCATTCCTTTCCCATCCATATAACTATCCAATTTATTTTTAAATGATAAAAACGAACCTGCCTCCACCACCTTCACTGGAAGCTCATTCCACACAGCTACCACTCTCTGAGTAAAGAAGTTCCCCCTCATGTTACCCCTAAACTTCAGTCCCTTAATTCTCAAGTCATGTCCCCTTGTTTGAATCTTCCCTATCTTACCTATCTTAGTATCATCTGCATACTTACTAATCCAATTTACCACACCTTCATCCAGATCATTGATGTACATGACAAACAACAGTGAACCCAACACAGATCCCTGAGGCACCCCACTAGTCACCTGCCTCCAACCTGACAAACAGCCATCCACCATTACTCTCTGGCATCTCCCATTCAGCCACTGTTGAATCCATCTTGCTACTCCTGCATTAATACCCAACAATTGAACCTTCTTAACCAGCCTTCCATGAGGAACCTTTTCAAAGGCCTTACTAAAGTCCATATAGACAACATCCACTGCTTTACCCTCATTAATTTCCCTAAATGTCCCTAAATTTCCCACTCTTAAAAAAATTCAAGAAGATTAGTCAAACATGACCTTCCAGACACAAATCCATGTTGACTGTTCCTAATCAGACCCTCTTTATCCAGCTGCTTATATATATTATCTCTAAGTATCTTTTCCATTAATTTGCCCACCACTGAAGTCAAACTAACAGATCTATAATTGCTAGGTTTACTCTTAATGGAACAACATGCGCAGTACGCCAATCCTCGGGCACTATTCCCGTTTCTAATGACATTTGAAATATTTCTGTCATAGCCCCTGCTATTTCTACACTAACTTCCCTCAATGTCCTAGGGAATATCCTGTCAGGACCTGGAGACTTATCCACTTTTATATTTTTCAAAAGTGTCAGTACTTCTTTTTCTTTGAATCTCTTAGTATCCATAGCTACTCTACTTGTTTCCATTACCTCAAATAATTCAATATCCTCCTCCTTGGTGAATACCGAAGAAAAGAAATTGTTCAATATCTCCCCCATCTCTTTTGGCTCTGCAGATAGCTGTCCACTATGTCTCACTAATGGACCAATTTTATCCCTCGTTATCCTTTTGCTATAATATAGCTGTAGAAACCCTTTGGATTTAATTTCACCTTACTTGCCAATGCAACCTCATATCTTTTGGCTTTTCTTATTTCTTTCTAAAGGTTATTTTTACATTCTTTATATTCCTCAAGCACCTCATTCACTCTATAGTGCCTATAATTATAGTAGATATATCTCTTTTTCCGAACCAAGTGTCCAATTTCCCTTGAAAACCATGGCTCTTTCCAATTTTTACTATTTCCTTTCAACCGAACAGGGACATAAAGATTCTGTACTCTTAAAATGTCTCCTTTAAATGGCCTCCATTTCTACATCCTTCCCATAAAACAAAATGTCCCAATTCACTCCTTTTAAATCATTTCGCATCAAAGTTAGCCTTTCTCCAATCACAAATCCCAACCCTAGGTCCAGTTCTGACCCTCTCCATAATTATATTGAAACCAATGGTATTGTGATCATTGGATCCGAAGTGCTCACCAACGCATACCTCCGCCACCTGACCTTTCTCATTTCCTAACAGGAGGTCCAACACTGCCCCTTCTCTAGTAGGTACCTCTATGTATTGCTGTAAAAAACTATCCTGCACACATTTTACAAACTCCAAACCATCCAGCCCATTTACAGAATGGGTTCCCCAGTCTATGTGTGGAAAATTGAAATCTCCCGCAATCACTACCTTGTGCTTACTACTAATATCTGCTATCTCCTTACATATTTGCTCTTCCAATTCTCGCTCCCCATTTGGCGGTCTATAATACACCCCTATAAGTGTTGCTACACCTTTCCCACTTCTCAGTTCCACCCAAATAGCCTCTCTAGACGAGCCCTCTCATCTATCTTGCCAAAGCACTGCTGTAATATCTTATCTGACAGCAATGCAACACATCCACCTCTTGCCCCTCCAATTCTATCACACCTGAAGCAACGAAATCCTGGAATCTTTTGTTTCCAATCACAGCCCTCCTGCAACCATGTTCCTCTGATCGCCACAACATCATACTTCCAAGTGTCAATCCAGGCTCTAAGCTCATCCACCTTTCTTACAGCGCTCCTAGCATTAAAATATGCACGTTTAAGAAACCCACCTCCTCTTATTCTCTGTTTATTTTATTTTTCTTCTTTCTCCTCTAGATTTTGGGTCCGAGTGCTTCCCTTCTCTACCTCCTGCCTCACACTCCGTCTACTAGCTTCCTCTATTTGAGTCCCCCCCAACCATTCTAGTTTAAAGTCTCCCCAGTAGCCTTTGCAAATCTCCCCGCCAGGATATTGATCCCCCTCGGGTTCAAGTCCTTTCTGTACAGGTCACACCTTCCCCAAAAGACGTCCCAATGATCCAGAAACTTGAATCCCTGCCCACTGCACCAGTCCTTCAGCCACGCATTTATCCTCCACCTCGCTCCATTCCTACTCTCACTATCGCGTGGCACAGGCAGTAATCCTGAGATTGTTACTTTTTTGTTCCTTTTCCTTAACTCTCCTCCCAACTCCCTAAATTCTCCCTTCAGGACCTCTTCTCTTTTTTACCTATGTCATTGGTACCTATATGTACCAGGACGCCAGGCTCCCCTCTCTCTGATTTCATGATATCTTGGACGCGTTGAGACACATCCGAGACCCCTGCACCAGGGAGGCAGACTACCATCCGGATCTCCCGACTGCGTCCACAGAATCGCCTATCCGACCCCCTAACTATAGAGTCCCCAATTACTATTGCCCTCCTCTTCTTTTCCCTACGTTTCTGAGCAACAGGGCCGGTCTATGTGCCGGTGGCCAGGCCGCTGTCGTTACCCCCAGGCAGGCTGTCCTTCCCCCAACCGTACTCAAACAGGAGTACTTATTTTCAAGGTGTACAGACACTGGGGTACTCACTCGTCCCTGCCTCTGCCCCGTGCCATTCCTAAGCGTTACCCACTTGTCTGTCTCCCGTGGTTTTGGAGTGACCACCTCCCTATAACTCCTCTCTATGACCTCCTCACTCTCCCTGACCAGACAGAGGTAATGGAGCTGCTGCTCCAGGTTCCTAATAAGGTCCCTTAGGAGCCCCATCTCGATGCACGTGGCGCAGATGTGGACTGAGATGAGAAAAACATTTGTTTACACAGAGAGTGGTGAATCTCTGGAATTCTCTGCCACAGAATGTAGTTGAGGCCAGTTCATTGGCTATATTTAAGAGGGAGTTAGATGTGGCCCTTGTGGCTAAAGGGATCAGGGGGTAAGGAGAGAAAGCAGGTACAGGATGCTGAGTTGGATGATCAGCCATGATCATATTGAATGGCGCTGCAGGCGCGAACAGAAATTGGTCAGATATTGAGCTTTACACAGTGAGAAATCATGTGAAATAATCACTAAATTTTATTTTCAAATGCATGTACCTGCATGTTATACTGTTTAGTTTGGAGATACAACCAGATAGTCCACTGAGTTCGCACCGACCAGCGATTTTTGTTTTCTTATTTGACATTCACATCAGCGTCCAATCAGCCGCTGTCTCCAAGGGCATTGTGTCCAATCACATAATGCAGTTTAATGGTAATTAGCTGCTCCGGTAAAGGTTGGAAGCCAGTGGAGCTACTGACAGTCAAACGGAAGAGAGCAGGAGAGATTCACACAGTGTATAATCCATAGCACTTAGTGTACAATTTCATAATATATACTAAATAACTGGCTTGACAGACCTTGGCTGGGAATCTGGGGTTCACCACAAGTGTTCCCAATTGGGCCTCGCACCCCCTAAGGCCGGTCCAGGCAGGGAGTTCCATAAATTCACAACTCTCTGGGTGAAAACGTTTTTTACACCTCAGTGTTAAATGACCTCCCCTTTATTCTAAGGCTGTGGCCCCTAATTCTGGACTCGCCCAATATTGGGACGTTCTGACATCTAACCATCCTTTATGCTGTTAAAGTTTAAGTGCTGATGAAAGATGATTTTACTTCGGAGTCACGTGAGTTAATACGTGAAGACGAACCCCGTTCGTGCGCATGCGTGTCATATGTCGTTCGTATGGCAGAAACACCGAATTGGCAAGCATGTCGCTGCTTGCCAGCGGTAAGTTAAACTAAGAAGGTAAGGTTTCTAATTCTTACCTTTCTTAGATTATTTGCAGGAACCTCTTTTACAGAGGTTTCCTGTCGGCACTTCGCGAGGCCGACGAGGGACCAGGCTGTGGGAAGACCCCGGTTCCGACCGCTGAAGCGGGTAGCTGGTATGTCGGGGTTTGCGATGTTTTAATGTTTAAAACGCTGGGGAATGTCCCAGTTGGGTTGCACTGCAGCAGCGTTAGAGTTGCTGACTTGCAGTGCCAGAGACCTGGGTAGCTACGGGTACTGTTGGAATTAAAATGTTAAATTCTCAGAGGACAATGTGGGTTCCTCTGGAGGCTCCGTTAAAAAAATGCGTAACCCTATTACCGTGAGGGTTCCCCTCCGGTAATAGTTATAGATGCTGGGGTTCCCCGATATGGTGGGATAAAACCGATTAGACGGTCAGCCCTAGTACCGCCAGGGTTCACCTCCGGTAAAATATACAGATGCTGGGGTTCCCGGGGAAGGAAAATCCAGCAGCAATGCGGTTTCCTGACCGCAGTGGTCCCCAGGGTATGGGATCAAATTAACCTCAACGGTCAGCATTGGTGCTGGGAGGGTTCCCCTCCAGTAAGGTATAACATTTTTGAGGTTGGTTAGGATGGAGATAATAATGGCGAAGATGCTCTATCTAGACCAGTGGTTCCCAACGTGGGGCGTACGCCCCACAGGGGGGCAATTTGATTTTTAAGGGGGGCAAATGAGCGCGACTGAGGAGGTCTGGGTCCAAATTTTCGATTTTAATTTTTTTGCAGCTCGTTTAAACCAAGGTATTGGCGTTTTAAGCTTCTTCAGCTGAAACGGGGTTCACTTTTTAAATGATAAGAATTATATATCACCACATGGTGGGGGGGGGGGGGGGGGGAGCATCAGGATTTTATAGGTGATTAAGTGGTGCATGGCCAAAAAAAGGTTGGGAACCACTGATCTAGACACACTAGGGAGTTGTGTCAGCGTGGGCCTATGGAGGAGCCTGCGCCAGCAGCACCTTGCAACAGGGCTGCTTACTTTGAATGACTAGACTATGGCAGCGTGGGCCTATGGGAGAGCCCGCGCCATCAGCGCCTTGGAACAGGGCTGCTTGATGCCTAGCCTATGGCAGCGTGGGCCGATGTGAGAGCCCGCGCCAGCAGCGCCTTGGAACAGGGCTGTTTGATGCCTAGTCTATGGCAGCGTGGGCCTATGGCAGAGCCAGCGCCAGCAGCACCTTTGGACAGGGCTGCTTAATGTTGATGCCTAGACTAATGACAGCGTTTGGCCTATGGTGACTATGTCCTATGGTTTGACTTAAAGTGCCATAGACTGCTTGATGCCTAATCTATGGCAGCGCCGGCCTATAGGAGTGCCCGCGCCAGCAGCACCTTGAGATAGGGCTGCTTAAAATGCATGCACAGTCTATGGCAGCGCAGGCCTATAGCAGAGCCAGCGCCAGCAGCACCTTTGGACAGGGCTGCTTAATGTTGATGCCTAGACTAATGACAGCCTTTGGCCTATGGGAGAGCCAGCGCCAGCAGCACCATGAAACAGGGCTGCTTAAAATGCATGCCCTGTCTATGGTGGCGTAGGCTTATGTTCGAGCCAGCGCCAGCAGCGCCTTGTAACAGGGCTGCTTTGTGTTTCCCTCTAGTAAAAGGAGCGCTGGTCTATGGGAGAGCCCGCGCCAGTAGCGCCTTGTATTAGGGCTGCTTAATGTGTCTCTTGTATAGAGCAGGGAGCATGCCGGGCCAGTACAAATCTGATGACGAGTTTGAGGGTTGAGCTATGGAGCATACCCAAGGGACACGGGGCATGTGTCTAAAGTACCATGCCACCGAATCTGCTATTCAGGTAAGACCCATTCACCAGGGAAAACCTGGAGGACGAAGCACAAGCTGTTGGACTAGTCAAGGCCAACAACGGGCAAAGCCTCATTGCATCGGCAGTAAGCGGTTCACTGAAGCTGGTGGCAGCATGAAATCGGCCAGAGGCTCCATAGACTCTGCAACTAAAGACCACTTACAAATTGGTAAGATTTACACTTCATTGTACAATTCACGAATGATTAAGACATAATCATCTCCTTAGAGGCATCTAACCATGTAAAGCAGTTCGGAATTGGGCCAGAATTGTGTTTTGAGACAGGCTCATTGTTGTGGCCAGGATTGCCTTCCAAACAGGCTTGCTATAATGGTCAGAGTTGTTTTTTTAACGCAGGCCCAGAATTGGGGCCATAATTGTATTATGGCCAGGACTGTCTTGCAAGGCAGGCTCGGAAATGGGGCCAGTTGTCATTTAAGACAGGCAAAAAATTATGTAAGGAGTGGCATGGTAATTATGAAAGATGGCTAATTACCAACTGATTTCATAGGGTGTTCCCATTTACAGGGATCATTTGGAGTCTCAAACTATATTTAAGAGATTGGGCTCTTCTATACAGTTCAATTCAGTTGTTACCAAATAGACTTGATGGTCATTGGGATTTACCTTTAACCATATAACCATATAACAATTACAGCATGGAAACAGGCCATCTCGACCCTTCTAGTCCGTGCCGAACACGTATACTCCCCTAGTCCCATATACCTGCGCTCAGACCATAACCATCCATTCCTTTCCCGTCCATATATCTATCCAATTTATTTTTAAATGGTAAAAACGAACCTGCCTCCACCACCTTCACTGGAAGCTCATTCCACACAGCCACCACTCTCTGAGTAAATAAGTTCCCCCTCGTGTTACCCCTAAACTTCTGTCCCTTAATTCTCAAGTGATGTCCCCTTGTTTGAAACTTCCCTACTCTCAGTGGGAAAAGCTTATCCACGTCAACTCTGTCTATCCCTCTCATCATTTTAAAGACCTCTATCAAGTCCCCCCTTAACCTTCTGCGCTCCAAAGAATAAAGCCATAACTTGTTCAACCTTTCTCTGTAACTTAGTTGCTGAAACCCAGGCAACATTCTAGTAAATCTCCTCTGTACTCTCTCTATTTTGTTGACGTCCTTCCTATAATTAGGCGACCAAAATTGTACACCATACTCCAGAATTGGCATCACCAATGCCTTGTACAATTTTAACATTACATCCCAACTTCTATACTCAATGCTCTGATTTATAAAGGCCAGCACACCAAAAGCTTTCTTTACCACCATATTAACTATTAATTGGCCTATGACGCAGCCCTGGGCAACAGATTGCAGTTATTAGAAATCTGTAATAGCCCTGTGGTTAGTATCAGCCGCTAGTCATTAAGACTAATTGGCAACATATAGCTGTGATTCAGCTGTGCAAGTGGGAGAATTGACATAATGCTAAATGGCAAACTCTAAAGTGCCATGTAAGTCATTGTTAATATACTGACGCTATTACTACAGCTGCTGCTGATAAATTAATTTCACTTGCACTTATGTGCAATGTGAGGAATAAAACTGTATTATATTATATTTTATTGTATTGTACTAGCTGAAGCTACCAAAGTCACTATGATGTACAAACAGTATAACCATATAACAATTACAGCACGGAAACAGGCCATCTCGACCCCTCTAGTCCGTGCCGAACACATAATCTCCCCTAGTCCCATATACCTGCGCTCAGACCATAACCCTCCATTCCTTTCCCATCCATATAACTATCCAATTTATTTTTAAATGATAAAAACGAACCTGCCTCCACCACCTTCCCTGGAAGCTCATTCCACACAGCTACCACTCTCTGAGTAAAGAAGTTCCCCCTCATGTTACCCCTAAACTTCAGTCCCTTTGTATGCAGCATTGTGCCAGCAGTTGGTCAGAAAATATTACAGTAATGTTGCAAAAATAAGGCTAATGGCCTAACGTAGGATATTGCGAATGTCATCTCCAGTTTGGATGTGGAGGTGATTTTCATGATTCTGTTATTGGTATAACTATTTATAGACCCTACATGCATTCGATGCATTAAAGAGTGACTGAGCGAATATGCTTATTCTGCATGCTCAATTTCAGGTTGAAACACTATGATGGTGGCATATGTTGGTCACATGGGTGCAATCAAGTAAAAGTAAAATATCCTGTAGTGGTTTACCTAATTTCGTTTCCCACAGGTGTATCATCAAGTACAGATCATGGCAACACAGAATGGGTGTTGGACCACACAGTATTTATGATTTGGGTTCAATGGAACACCGTATACTGATATGTTGCTGTCATGCTTATTTTCCAGGTTGCAAAAATATGTGGAACAACAGTGGCGAAAGATACATTCTTGCTACAAGGAGAAGGAATGGTTAATATTTTCCTCCATTTTGCCTCGTCAGTCGGGTCTTCAAATAAAGTCATCAAGATGCCGCTTTAGGTTTCCTACTGTCTGATTGGTCTATGCAGCTTAAATTCCCGATTTGGCGGGAATAATAAGACAACCTTATAAGAGGGTATGACTCGGGAAATCAGCCGTTACATGGTAAAATCAATTTATGCTCTGCAGTATCTGAATAGACTGCCCTACGGCTGGAGTTGGCAGACTTACCCTTGTATGGGTTCACTCCAGAGTGCTGATATAGCACCAAAAAAGGGAAATCAGTATATTTCTTTGCAGGAAATGGGAAGTGTTGTTTAATGCTAATGTTCCATTTAAAATGGTACAGACTACTGACGTCTTGGAGTTCATTTTTAATTGGTCTTTTGATAATAATTTAAGTGATGGGGCCATTAACTGTGTCCACGTGTTTTACCATCATATTTATTGCAGCAAACGGGACTCACTCTGTCGGTTCACCCCGGATATCAAGTTTGTAAGGATATCTTTAACACAATTTCTCCCACGACAACTACAAGACAGTAAGGGATACTGACACTGTGTTAACACTGTTTCACAAGGGGGCTCCAGTTACATCCTTGAGTCTGGCCGGCTCTCATAAGGTAGTCATCCTACTAGCGCAGGGTTAACGCAATAGGTTCAGTCACTACATATTGCGAATGGACAGAATGATTACATCTGTAAATAAAATGTAATATTTTAAGTTTATAAATACTTAAGCACAGCAGAAGGGGTGTCAGGTCTGAAAATAGTCCAAGGCATACCCAGGGACCTTTGGCTATGTGAGGGCACACATATACAACTATATGTTAAGGTCATCAAGATGGTGTCATAGTTAAGGGCCACAAGGTAGTGATCCCCTCATCATTACGCGATGAATACTTCAAAGAGGCACACAGCGGACAGCCAGGAGCTGATGCCACGCTGGCACGCACTCAGTGTCTGTTCTACTGGCCTGGGATGGCCAAGTCCATACGGGACTGTACAGCCTCCTGCCCCACCTGCAACAGCCGCACCCCTCATCAGCAGAGACAGCCCCTTCTGCAACACCCTCCACCAGCCCTGGCCGGGACGTCGGTGGCGGCAGACATTTTCGAATGGTGCGGAAAGCACTACCTCGTTCTACTTCACTCCTTTTCAAACTGGTTTGAACTCGACCAGCTGACCTCACTCACATCTGAGATGGTCATCCGGAAACTAAAGAGACACTTCTCTACTTTCGGCTCACCCGTTCGACTGCAAACCGACAACGGTAGACAGTTCACCAGCCACGTGTTCAAGCTTTTCGCAGACCGATGGAACATCCAACACATCACGAGCAGCCCCGAGTATCCACAGAGTAATGGACTCGCTGAGCGCGCCGTCAGAAGCGCCAAACAAATGGTAGAACTAGCGCGCCTTTCAAACTCAGACGTGTATCTCGATCTCTTGAATCTCAGAAACGGAACACTGGGGTCGCCAACCCAGCGACTTATGTCCAGATCGACAAGACCCCCAGTCCCGATCGCACAACAACAGCTGGTCCCTCGGGTGCTGAAGCCTGCAATTGTCCAGAAACGTATCCAGGAGGCCCTCCAGGAGACGGAGGAGAGTGTTTGGTCCGCATGCGTTCGGGCCATGTTAGTAGACCACCAGATAGATATGTCGAGTATGCTTAACTTCATGGCATGGGTGCCCTTTTACACTTAGTCTTTAGGGGGAAGGATGTAGATTGGTTATGCATGTCAACCAATCATATATAAGTTAGTATCAGTAACCCCACCCCACTGTAACGTTTATACTAACACTTGTTTCCGGCACTGCTCAGTTCGAGCAGCAGTTAGGACCTGACAAATAACCATCCTCTATGCGGTTAAAGTCTCTATGCTGATTAAAGATGACTTTGGATCACATAGTGTGTATGACTCCTGTTTGCACTCCTGTTTACAAGACGAAAATTCAGCACGCGAAAAGTGACGAAAATTCAAGACGCGAAAAGCGACGATAATTCTGGACGCAAAAATCAATGAAATTGAAGGACGCGAAAGCCGACAAAAATTCTTGATGCGAAAAGCGTCGAAGATTCAAAACGCGAAATGCGACAAAAATTCAGACGCAAATAGGAACATAAAATTCAGGAGGCGATAAGTGATGAAAATTCAGGACGCGAAAAGTGACGACAATTCATGACGGGAAAAGCAACAAAAATTCAAGGCACAAAAAGACGAAAATTCAGGACGCGAAAAGGTACGAAAAGTCAGGATGCAAAAAATGACGAAAATTCAGGACGCGAAAAGTGACGCAAATTCAGGACGCGAAAAGGGACTAAAATTCAGGACGCGAAAAGTGATGAAAATTCAGGATGAGAAAAGCGACAAAATTTCAGGACGCGAAAAGCAACGAAAATTCAAGACGCGAAAAGACGAAAATACAGACGCAAAAACGGACAGAAAATTCAGGACGCGAAAAACAACAACAATTCAAGACGCGAAAAGCGACAACATTTCATGACATGAAAAGTGGCAAAAATTCAGGACGCGAAAAGCGAGGAAAATTCAAGACGCAATTAGCGATGAGAATTCAAGATGCGAAAAGTGACAAAAATTCAGCGCTTGAAGAGTGACAAAAATTTAGAATGCGAACAGCGACAAAATTTCAGGACGCGAAATGCAACGAAAATTCAAGACGCAAAAAGACGAAAATTCAGGACGCGAAAAGGGACAAAAAATTCTGGACGCGATAAGTGACGAAAATTCGGGATACGATAAAGCGACGACAATTCAAGATGCAAAAAGCAACTAAATTTCAGCACGCGAAAAGCAACGAAAATCCAGGACGTGAAAAGCGACGGAAATTCAGGATGCGAAAAGCAACAACAATTCAGGACACAAAAGCCGACGAATATTCAGGATGCGAAATGCTACGAAAATTCAAGACAAGAAAAGCGATTAAATTTCAGGATGCCAAAAGTGACGAAAGTTCAGGACAAGAAATGTGACGAATATTCAAGAAGCGAAAAGCAATGAAAATTTAGGATGCGAAAAGTGACGAAAATTCAGGACGTGAAAAGTGCGCAAATTCAGGTCATGAAAATGGACGGAAATTCAAGACGCAAAAATCAACGAAAATTCAGCATGCGAAAAGCGACGAAAATTCAGGAGGGGAAAAGTGGTAAATTCAGGACGTGATAAGTGACGAAAATTCAGGACGCAAAAAGCGATGGAAATTCATGACATGAAAACTGACGAAAGTTCTGCACGCGTAAACGATGACAATGCAAGACGTGAAAAGCCATAAAATTTCAGGACGCAAAAAGCAACGAAAATTCAAGATGCGAACAGACGAAACATCAGGACGCAAAAATGGACAGAAAATTCAGGATGCAAAAAGGTACAGAAAATTCATGATGCATGAAGGACGGAAATTGAGGACATGAAAAGCGACAACAATTCATGATGCAAAAAGCAACAAAACTTCAGGATGCTTCAGAAAGCGACGAAAATGCAGGATGTGAAAAGCGACGGAAATTCAGGATGCAAAAAGCGACGAAAATTCAGGACGGGAAATGCCACGCAAAATCAGGACACGTTAAGGAACAAATTTTAAGGGTGTGAAACGCGACGGAAATTCAAGAAATGAAAAGCGACGAAAATTCTGGATGCAGAAATTGACGAAATTTCAGGACGCAGAAACCGACAAAAATTCTGGATGCGAAAAGCGACAACATTTCAGTTCGGGAAAAGCAAAGAAAATTCAAGGCTCGATAAGACGAACATTTAGGACGCGAAAAGGGACATAAAATTCAGGACGCGATAAGTGACGAAAATTCAGGACACTAAAATAGACGACAATTCAAGACGCAAAAGGCAACAAAATTTCAGGATGTGAAAAGAGACCAAAATACAGCACATGAAAAGCGAATGAAATTCAGGACGCGAAAAGCAACAAAAATTCAGGATGCGAAAGGCAACGAAAATTCAGGACGAGAAAAGCGACGACAAATCAAGACGTGTAAAGCGACGATAATTCCGGACTCGAAAAGACGAAAATTCAGGACGTGAAAAGCAATGAAATTTTAGGACGCGAAAAATGACGAACATTCAGGATGCGAAAAGCGACTAAAATTCACGATGCGAAAAGCAATGAAAATTCAGGACGCGAAAAGGGTCAAAATTGAGGACGCGAAAAGTGACGCAAATTCAGGACGCGAAAATGGACTAAAATTCAGGATGCGAAAAGCGATGAAAATTCAGGACGCGAAAGGCGATGAAGATTCAAGACGTGAAACACAACGAATATTCAGACTTAAAAAGGGACATAAAATTCAGGAAACGATAAGTGATAAAAAATTCGGGACACGAAAAGCGACGACAATTCAAGACGCGAAAAGCAACGAAATTTCAGGACACGAAAAGACAAATATTCAGGACGCGAAAAGCGACGAAAATTCAGGATGCGAAAAGCCACGAAAAGTCAGGACGCATAAAGTGACGCAAATTCCGGACGTGAAAATGGACTAAAATTCAGGATGCGAAAAGACACGAAAATTCAAGACTCAAAAAGTGACGCAAATTCAGGACGTGAAAAGCGACAACCATTCTGGACGCAAAAATTGACGAAATTTCAGGACACGAAAACTGGCGAATATTCAGGACATGAAAATCGATGAAATTTCAGGACGCAAAAACGACGAACATTCGGGACATGAAAAGCGACGACAATTCCTGACGCAAAAATCAACGAAATTTCAGGACTCGGAAACACGAAAATTCAGGACGTGAAAAGCAATTAAATTTCAGGACGCAAAAATGACGAACATTCAAGACGCGAAAAGCGACGAAATTTCAGGACACAAAAATGGACGAAAATTGAGGATGTGAAAAGCGACAACAATTCAGGATGCAAAAAGCCACGAAAATTCTGGATGCGAATAGTGACGCAAATTCAAGATGTGAAAATGGACTAAAATTCAGGACGCGAAAAGCGATGAAAATTCAGATGCAAAAAGGGATGGAAAATTCAGGAAGCGATGTGACGAAAATTCAGGACGCGAAAAACGATGACAATTCAAGATGCGAAAAGCGACAACATTTCAGAACACGAAAAGGGACGAAAATTGAGGACGCGAAAAGCAACGAAAATGCAGGACACGAAAAGCGACGAAATTTCAGGACACGAAAACGACAAACATTCAGGACGCGAAAAGCGATGAAAATTCAGGACGCGAAAGGCGATGAAGATTCAAGACGTGAAACACAACGAAAATTCAGACTTAAAAAGGGACATAAAATTCAGGAAGCGATAAGTGATAAAAAATTCTGGATACTAAAAGCGACGACAATTCAAGATGCGAAAAGTGATGAAATTTCAGGACACGAAAAGCGACACAATTTTATGACGCGAAAAGCGACGAATATTCAGGACATGAAAAGCGACGAAAATTCAAGACACAAAACGCGATTAAAATTCAGACGCAAATAAGGACAGAAAATTCAGGAAGCGATAAGGGACAAAAATAGAGGACGCGAAAAGCAACGAAAATTCAGTACGCGAAAAGTGCCGAATTTTCAGGACGTGAAAAGTGACGTAAATTCAAGACGTGAAAAGGGACGAAAGTTCAGGACGCAAAAATCGACGAAATTTCAGATGCGAAAATCGATGAAAATTCTGGACTCAAAAGGCGATGTAGATTCAAGCGGCAAAAAAGCGGCAAAAAATCAAATGCAGAAAGGGAGATAATTCAGCAAGCGATGTGATGAAAATTCAGGACTTGAAAAGCGACGACAATTCCGGACACAAAAAATGACGGTATCAGGACGTAAAAACCGACGAAAATTCTGCAATCGAAAAGCGATGAAAATTCAAGACGCAGAAAGCGACGAAAATTCAGGATGCGAAAAGCGACAACCTATCAGGACGCGTAAACAACGTAACATTCAAGACTCGAAAAGATGAAATTCAGTACGCGAAAAGGGATCAGAAAATTCAGGACGCGATAAGTAATGAAAATTCAGGACATGAAAAGCGATGACAATTCAAGACGCAAAAAGCAACAAATTTTCAGGACGCAAAAAGCAACAAAATTTCAGGACGCAAAAAGCAACGAAAATCCAGGACATGAAAAGCGACAGAAATTCAGGACGCGAAAAGCGATGGAAATTCAGGATGCAAAAAGCGACGAAAATTCAGAATGTAAAAGGCGACAAAAATTCAGGATGTGAAAAGTGATGATATTTCAGGACGCAAAAAGCAAATAAATTTCAGGACGCGAAAACGATGAACATTCAGAACGCGAAAAGCGACGAAAATGCAAGACACGTAAGGCGACGATAATTCCGTAAGCAAAAATCGACGAAATTTCAGGACGCGAAACCCTACAAAACTTTTGGATGCGAAAAGTGACGAAGTTTCATGAAGTGAAACGCGATGAAAATTCAGACGCAAAAAGGGACAAAAAATTGAGGAAGCGATAAATGACGAAAATTCAGGACACGTAAAGCAAAGAAAATTCAAGAATCGAAAAGACGAAAATTCAGTACGCGAAAAGGGACAGAAAATTCAGGACACGATAATTGTCGAAAATTCAGGACACGAAAAGCGACGCTAATTCAAGACGAGAAAAGCGACGTAATTTCAGGATGCAAAAAGCATCGAAAATCCAGGACATGAAAAGCGACGGAAATTCAGGACGCGAAAAGTGATGGAAATTCAGGATGCAAAAAGCGACGAAAATTCAGAACACGAAAGGCGACAAAAATTCAGGATGTGAAAAGTGATCATATTTCAGGACGCAAAAAGCAAAGAAATTTCAGGACGCCGAACATTCAGAATGCGAAAAGTGACGACAATTCAAGACGCGTAAGGCCGGACGCAAAAATCGACGAAATTTTAGGACGCGAAAGCCGACAAAAATTCTGGACGCGAAAAGTGACGGAGAATCAGGACATGAAAAGCGACGACAATTCCGGATGAAAAATCGACAACATTTCAGGATGGGTAAAGTGACTCAAATTTAGGACATGAAAATCGACGAAAATTGAGACGCGAAAAGTGACGCAAATTCAGGACGCGAAAAGCGACAACATTTCATTACGTGAAAAGCAACGGAAATTCAAGATGCGAAAAGACGAAAATTTAGAACGCGAAAAGCAACGACTATTCAAGGCGCGAAAAGTGACGTAATTTAAGAATGCGAAAAGGGACGAAAATAGAGGATGCGAAAAGCGACAAATATTCAAGACGCGAAAAGCGACAAATATTCAAGACGCGAAAAGCGACGACAATGCAGGACGCGAAAAGCAACGAAAATTTAGGGCATGAAAAGCGACGAAAATTAAGACGCGGAAAGTGACGAAAATTCAGCACGCGGAAAGCGACGAAAATTCTGGATGCTAAAGGCAACAAAAAATCTGGATGTGAAAAGCAACGAAGATTCAAGATGCGAAACGCGATCAAGGTACAGAAAATTCGATAAGTGACGAAATTTCAGGACGCGAAAAGGGACGAACATTCAAGGCGAAAAGCGACAAAAATTCAAGACGGGAAAAGTGACAAAATTTCAGGACGCTAAAGGCGGCGAAAATTCTGGACGCGAAAAGCGACAAAAGTTCAGTGCGTGAAAGTCAACTAAATTTCAGGATTCAAAATTGACGAACATTCAGGACGTGAAAAGCGACAAAAAAAACAGATGCGAAAAGTGATTAAAATTTAGGACGCGAAAAGCGACGATATTTGCAGATGCAAAAATTGACATAATTTCAGGACACGAAAAGTGAAGAAAATTCGGGTTAGCTATAAGTGACGAAAATTCAGGACAGGTAATGCGACTCAAATTTAGGACATGAAAAGCGACGAAAATTAAGACGCGAAAAGTGATGAAAATTTAGGACGTGAAAAGCGACGCCAATCCAAGACGCAAAACGTGATAAAAATTCAGACACAAAAAGGGACAGAAAATTCAGGAAGCGATAAGTGACGAAAATTCAGGACATGAAAAGCGACGACAATCAGCACGCAAAAATCGACGAAATTTCAGGACGCGAAAATGATGAACATTCAGGACGCGAAAACCGACGAAAATTCAAGACGGGTGATGCGACTCAAATTTAGGACATGAAAAGCGACGAAAATTAAGACACGAAAAGTGATGAAAATTCAGGACGCAAAAAGCAATGGAAATTCAAGACGCGAAAAGACGAAAATTTGCGACGTGAAAAGCAACGAAAATTCAGGACGCGATAAGTGACAACAACAAAAGTGACACCATTTTTGGACGCGAAAAAGGGCGAAAATTCAGGATGCTAAACACAACGAAAATTCTGGATGCGAAATGCGACGAAGTTTCAAGATGCGAATCGCGAAAAAGATTCAGACGCAAAAAGGGACAGAAACTTCAGGAAGCGATAAGTGATGAAAATTCTGATCTCCAAAAGCGACGAAAACATAGGATGTGAAAAGCGACGATAATTGCGGATGCAAAAATCGACGAAATTTCAGGATGCGAAAACTGACGAAAATTCAGGAAGCGATATGTCACGAAAATTCTGGATGTCAAAAGCGACGACAATTCAAGACGCAAAAAGTGAAGAAATTTCAGGACGCGAAAAGGGACGAAAATAGAGGACGCCAAAAGGGACGAAAATAGAGGACGCAAAAAGCGATGAACATTCAGGACGCGAAAAACGACAACAATCCAGGACGCGAAAAGCAACGAAAAATCCAGGATACAAAAAACGACAAAATTTCAGGACGGGTAATGCGACTCAAATTTAGGATATGAAACGCGACGGAAATTAAGACGTGAAAAGTAGGATGTGAAATGCGACGATAATTGCGGACACAAAATTGACAATTCAAAATGTGAAAAGCAACAAAAATTCAGGACGCGAAAAGTGAAGAAAATTCAGGACGCCATTAACGATGAAAATTCAGGACATGAAAGGCGATGATATTCCAAGACACAAAAAGTGACGAAAATCCAGGACGCGTATAGCGGCGAAATTTCAGGATGCGTGAATGACCAAAATTCAAGACGCGAAAAGATGAAAATCCGGACACAAAAAGGGACAGAAAATTTAGGACGCGATATGTGACGAAAATTCAGGATGCGAAAAGCGATGACTGGATAGATGGGTAGCTATCTGGATGGCTATTTACTGGATAGCTAGACTGAGCTGCATGCAGGACAGCTGGGTATCTAGCCAGAGCTACATACTGGATAGCTAGATAGCTAGCTAGATGGCTATATATTACCGTATAACCATATAACAATCACAGCAGGGTTGCATCGCTCGATTGTCAGTTAGACTGATCTACTTACTGGATAGCTAGATAGCTAGCTAGATGGCTACATACTGGATAGCTACACGGCTAGCTAGACTGAGCTACATACCTGGATGGCTAGCTCTTTGGCTGCATACTGGAGAGGTACGTAGCTAACTCGACTGAGCTACGTAGCTAGTTAGATGGCGACATACTGGATAGCTAGGAAGATAGCGAGATGGGTACACCAGATAGCTAGCTAGCTAGCTAGATTGAGCTACATATCTGGATAGCTAGGTAGCTAGCTAGACTGAGCTAAATGCTGGACAGATCGGTAGCTAGCTAGACTGAGCGACCTACTGGATAGCTAGATTGGCTGCTAGATGGCGACATACTGAATAACTACGTAGCTATCTTGACTGACTTTCATACTGGATATCTAGATAGCTAGCTAGACTGAACTATGTACTTGATAGCTATGTAGCTAGTTCGACTGAGCTACATACTGCAAAGCTAAAATCTAGGTAGATAGCTACATACTGGGTAGCTAGCTCGTATGAACTACATACTGGATAGCTAGGTACATAGCTAGATGGCTACATACTGGATAGCTGGATAGCTAGCTAGACTGAGGTACATACTGGATAGTGATAGTTAGCTAGATGGCTATATACTGGCTAGCTGGATCACTAGATAGACTGAGCTACATACTGGATAGCTAGATGGCTACATAAATGGCTAGATAGCTAGATAGCTAGCTGGATGCCCATATACTGGACAGCTAGGTAGCTAGCTGGACAGCTACATATTGGATGGCTCGATAGCTAGCTAGACTGAGCTACATACTGGATAGCTAGATAGATGGCTACTGGATAGCTGGGTCGCTATCTATGAGCTAGATGCCAGATAGCTACATAGTCAGCTAGATGGCTACATACTTGATAGCTATGTAGCTAGCTAGATCGTTACATCCTGGATAGCTAGGTAGCTAGCAAGATGTCTACATACTGGATAGCTTGATAGCTAGCTAGATTGTGCTACATACCGAGATAGAAACATAGAAAATAGATGCAGGAGGGGCCATTCGGCCCTTCGAGCAAGCACCGCCATTCATTGTGATCATGGCTGATCGTCCCCAATCAATAACCCGTGCCTGCCTTCTCCCTATATCTCTTGGCGTCTTCACTACTTCATACGCCCTAGTCCTTTCAGGTGAGGCAGAGGTTCACTTGCACCTCCTCCAACCCCAGCGGTATGAGTTTTGATCTATCTAACCACGTAACCCTTGCTTTCCCTCTCTTTCCATCTCTCTCCCACCCCAGTTTTCCGACTAGTGTCACTGTGCTGATTAATTTTACTGATTGTATGCTTCTTTGTTAATTTCGCCCAGCCTACAGTGAACTATTCCACATTTCCTTGATCATCATCGGCATTGATCTGTCGTTTTCAGAATGTCATAAGTTATAGGAGCAGAATTAGGCCATTCGACCCATCAAGTCTACTCAAACCATTCAATCGTGGCAGATCTATCTCTCCTTCCTAACCCCATTCTCCTACCTTCTTCCCATAATCACAAACACCCGAACTAATCAAGAATCTCTCTATCTCTGCCTTAAAAATATCCACTGGCTTGGGCTCCACAGCCTTCTGTGGCAAAGAATTCCACAGATTCACCATCTTTTGACTAAAGAAATTTCTCTCGTCTCCTTCTTTAAAAAGCATCCTTTAATTCTGAGGCTAAGAGTCCAAGATTCTCCCACTAGTGGAAACATCCTCTCTGAATCTACTCTAGCCCAAGCCTTTCATTATTCTATATGTTTCAATGAGGTCCCCCCTCATTCTTCTAAACTCCAGCAAGTACAGGCCCAGTGCCAACAAACGCTCATCATGGATTAACCCACTCATTCCTTGGATAATTCTTGTAAACCTCCTCTGGACCCTCTCCAGAGCCAGCACATCCTTCCTCTGAGATGGTGCCCAAATTCGTTCACAATATTCCAAATGCAGCCAGGCCAGCGCCTGAAAGAGCCTCCGCATTACATTTCCTGTTTTTGTATACAAGCCCTCTTAAAATATATACTAAAAATAATTTTTCACACCTTATCCTTCCATATCTCCAGCTTCCCTCTCCGCTGACTCTCAGCCTGAAGGTATTGACCCGAAACGTCTCCCATTCCTTCTCTCCAGAGATGCTGCCTGTCTCGCTGAGTTACTCCAACATTGTGTGTCTTTCTTTGATGTAAGCCAGCATATGCAGTTCATTCCTACACATTAGAGGACGCGATGCTGGTGTTGTGAAGTGATCAGCTCCATGTCTATTATCGTGTCTGAGAGGCTTCAGATGTTCCCTGTGCCATGTAACTAGCCTCCAAAGTACAATATTCGACCATGGCCATAGAATGAAGTTGTTAAACAAGCCACCGCCTGTAAGATTGTTTCCAGTACACCTAGTGCAGATGTTGCTTAGGAGTAGCTAGACTAAGCTACATACTGGATCGCTAGCTAGATGGCTAGAAATAGGGGGGATTAGGGCAGATTTAGGGGAGGGCACCTATAAATGGTGAATTAGGGGAGTACACCTTTAAATGGTGAATTAGGGGAGGGCACCTTTCAAGGGTGAATTAGGGGAGGGCACCTTTAAATGGTGAATTAGGGGAGGGCACCTTTAAATGGTGAATTAGGGGAGGGCACCTTTAAATGGTGAATTAGGGGAGGGCACCTTTAAATGGTGAATTAAAGGAGGGCACCTTTAAATGGTGAATTAAGGGAGGGCATCTTTAAATGGTGAATTAGGAGAGAGCAGCTTTAAATGGTGCAGTAGGGAAGGTAGGTAAATGTAGATTTAGGGGAGAGCACGTTAAAGAGCAATACAATATGAGCAACAACAGCAATAACAACTGGTGTGTTGGTACACCAGTCCACATAAATATCTCATATAATTCTTTACCCCATTAATTTGATCTCACGGGTACTGAGGTGCAGTGAAAAGCTTTAGTTGCGTGCTAACCAGTTAGCAGAAAGACAAAACATGATCACAATTGAGCCAGCTAGATGGCTGCATACTGTATAACTAGGTAGCTAGCTAGATGGCTACATATTGGATAGCTAGGTAGATAGCAAGTCTGAGCTACATACTGGATACCTACGTAGCTAGCTAGAGTGATCTACATACTGGACAGCTAGGTAGCTAGCTAGACAGCTACCAACTGGATATCTAGGTACATACTGTTGTTTTATAGTTACAAACAACTGAATTGGAAGAACAGTACCTCATATTTCGCTTGGGCAGCTTACCCAGCAGTATGAACATTGACTTCAATAACCTCAAGTAACCCTTGCTTTCCCTTTCTCTGTTCCTCCCCCATTTTGATGTTCTGATAGTTTCCCTGTTTGTATCTCTTCCATGACCAGCAATAGATCATTATGGGCTCCACCTTTCCTGGTCCCATCGTTTCCGGCTCTGATTTGTTCTGTACATTCCCATACCTTGTTTCCCTTTCCCCTGACCCTCAGTCCAAAGAAGTGTCTAGACCCAAAACGTCACCTATTCCTTTTCTCCAGACATGCTACCTGCCCTGCTGAGTCCATCTTTTGTGTCTATCTTCAGTGTAAACCAGCCTCTGTCGTATCTTCCTTGGTGCGGATTCGGTGGGCGGGAGGGCCTATCTCCGCACTATATCGCAAAACTAAACCTAACCAATCAACATTGATGTCCAGCTCATTTATTTACATTATTTACATTCATTGGCTTGGCATAACAGTTTAAATAGTCTCTCTTGTGTGTTCATCGCCGGTAACTCGAAATGAGTATGACTGTTCTCTCCATAGGGTCGTCCACTTGTGGGTCTGCAGATGTCTTCTCTCTCTCCTTACGGTGTTGTCGCTTTGTCTCTGCGACACGGTGTAGTCCCCCCCCCCTCATTCTTCTATAGACAATAGGTGCAGGAGTAGGCCATTTAGCCCTATGAGCCAGCACCGCCATTCAATGCGATCATGGCTGATCATCCCCCAATCAGTACCCGACTCCTGCCTTTTCCCCATTACCCTGAATCCAATATCTTTAAGAGCGCTATCTAGCTCTCTCTTGAAAGTTTCCAGAGAACCGGCCTCTACCGCACTTTGAGGCAGAGCATTCCAGACTCACAACTCTCTGGGAGAAAAAGTTTTTCTTCATCTCGGTTCTAAATGGCTTACCCCTTATTCTTAAACTGTGGCCCCTGGTTCTGGTCTGGACTTCCCCAACATCGGGAACATGTTTCCTGCCTCTATCGTGTTCAAACCCTTAATAAACTACAGCCCCGTCAAACGCTCATCATATATTAACCCGCTCATTCCTGGGACCATTTTTGTAAACCTCCTCTGGACCCTCTCCAGTGCCATCACATCCTTCCTCAGATATGGGGCCCAAAATTGCTAACATTATTTCCTTGCAAACATCCGACATCTGAAAACCTCTTCAGTCGACCCGTTGGCTGGGTGATCTGTGGGGATGGAAAGTTCCTAACGCCACAGCGTGCAGTTGAACTGTGCGGCGAATGTTTCAAGGAAGGGTTCCATGGCCTCGGAGATGGTCACTTCTCTGCCCAGTACTTGAGTCAGGGACGTCACCCCTTTGCCTTTGAGGCCACAGGGCGTGATGTGGGAGAACCAGTGCAGATCAGTGTTGCAGTTCAGCGCTAACCCGTGAGAGGTGATGTATCTGCCGCAGTGGATTCCTGTTGAGACACAGACAGACAGACACAATAAGGGAAGGAATGGCAGTGGTGGGCAATGTAGCAATTGAAACAGCTGGAATAATGTTTACTGAAGGTATAAGAGCCTGAACACTGTAACATCCAGGTTGAGGAGCAGCTTAAATGTGTAGGAAAGAACAACAGATTCTGGTTTAAATGGAAAATAGACACAAAATGCTGAAATACCTCAGTGGGACAGGCAGCATCTCTGGGGAGAAGGAATGGGTAACGTTAGAGCAACTGTCCATATGGTGCCAGCGCAATAACCTGGCCCTCAACACCAGCAAAACCAAGGAACTGATTGTGGACTTTGGAAGGAGGAGGATGGGGACCCACATCCCCATTTATATCAACGATGGTTGAAAGGTTCAAGAGCTTCAAATTCCTGGGCGTTCACATCTCTGAAGATCTTTCCTGGTCCGAGAACACTAATGCAATTATCAAGAAAGCTCATCAGCGCCTCTACTTCCTGAGGTGATTACGGAGAGTCGGTTTGTCAAGGAGGACTCTCTAACTCCTACAGGTGCACAGTAGAGAGCATGCTGACCGGTTGCATCGTGGCTTGGTTCGGCAACTTGAGCGCTCTGGAGAGGAAAAGACTACAAAAAGTAGTTAACACTGCCCAGTCCATCATCGGCTCAAACCTTCCTTCCATCGAGGGGATTTACCGCAGTCGCTGCCTCAAAAAGGCTGGCAGTATCATCAAAGACCCACACCATCCTGTCCACACACTCATCTCCCTGCTACCTTCAGGTAGACGGTACAGGAGCATGAAGACTGCAACAACCAGGTTCTGGAATAGCTACTTCCCCACAGCCATCAGGCTATTAAACCTGGCTCAGACAAAACTGATTATTAATAGCCCATTATCTGTTATTTGCACTTTATCTGTGTGTTTATTATAGAATTTGCGATTACATATATGTCGCACTGCAGCAAGTAATGCCCCTGTCCCACTTAGGAAACCTGAACGGAAACCTCTGGTGACCTTGCGCCCCACCCAAGGTTTCCGTGAGTCGCCAGAGGTTTTGGTCACTCGCCTGGAACGCCTCGACCGAAGCGTGAGCTGCATCTACTGACCAAAGATCCTACAGGATCTTTGCTGCCGACCGCACACACACACACACACACACACACAACCACATCGCGAAGGTGGGGGCCAGGGACAGCGGATGAAGAGGAAGGTAAACGGCTGCCACAGAGCACGGTAAGTCCTTTAGAGAGCGCGGGGGAGGAAGAGAAGGGGAAAGAAGGGGAGAGAAGAACAGAGGAGAGAGAAGGGGAGAGGGAAGGGGAGAGGAAAGAGGAGAGAAAAGGGGAGAGAGAAGAGGGAGAGAGAAGCGGGAGAGAGAATGGGGAGAGAGAAAGGGGGAGAAGGAGGGCGAGAAGGAGGGGAGAAGGAGTAGAGACAGTTTTAAGAAGTTTAATAAAGTTAGCAGGTATTTTATCTTTCTGCGGATCTTCTAGCTCCTGAAAACCAAATATCCTATAGGATCCTTGCTGAAAACTCCAATGAGCCAATCAAAATGGCCGGTCAGCGAAGGAGATCGCCTTCGACTGCCTGTAAGTAAATAACAACCCCATTCCACGGGCTTCGACCAAACGGCAACCTATTTTTAGTAAAGACCGGTTTTGATTTTGTTGAAATAATCGCAGGAACATAGAAGCCTTGACTATGCGAAAACCACTTTCAACCATTAGGGAGAGTGACCAAAACCTCCGGGAACCTCATGGAAACCTTGGGTGGGGCGGAAGGTCACCAGAGGTTTCCGTTCACGTTTTCTAAGTGAGCCAGGGGCATAAGAATTTAATTGTTCCATTTCAGGACATGGTTCTGAACTCCCCCAACATCGGGAACATTTTTCCTGCCTCTAGCATGTCCCGCTGAGTTACTCCAGCATTTTGTGTCTATCTTAAAGTGTTTCACTATGCCTCGGTACACGTGACAATAAATTAAACGAGACTGAACTTGTGGCACTCATCGATGGCACAGATTTTGTTGCTTGCCACCCCGACGCCGGTGTCTGGCCTGGTGTCTGCTTGAATCCCGAACGTGCGGCAGGGCCGGACGGTGGTGGCCTCCAGCTCGGCCACGTACCAGCGCACGCTCATCCTGAAGTGGGCCAGCTTGTGGATGGGGTAGCACACTAGCTGCATGGGGCTGTGGAAGGTGATAAGCCCTCCTCGGTCTGCCCGGTGGAACTCGGCCCCCAGCCCCTTCAGCCTCTCCTCTTCCTCCACCCGGTACTGCGCCGTCCTTATGCCGACAGTGTAGACAGGGGGATGCTCACAGGAGCAGCGCGTTTACCGCCGGTTCAGCGGCTGGCGGCTGCGACAGGGAGTCGATGTGGCACCAGATGTACCTCCACTGAGCTTGCAGTGTGTTCCCGTAAGAAATCCTCCCCAGGTTCACCACTTCAACCACCGGCTTCAAAGGGATCATGGTACCAGCTTCAACACACCAACATGCTCCCTTGTCATGTCGTATCTGATGATACTGCTGTGAGCAACCTGGATGTTCTTATGCATTATAAATTCATAAGAAGTGTTGTACTTCCGGTGGCGCTGGTGCCAGCAGCCTCCACCTACAGCCCGGTATCTTTTTGTTTTTTTGTTTATTTAGTTATGTAAAAGTGTTTTGTTTTTTTGTGTGTTTTTTTGGTGTTTTTATGTGGGGGAAGAGGGTACGGTGCGGGGGATACCGTCCTTCAGCCGCTTCCTGGTGAAGACGCGAATATTATTCGAGTCGCGTCCTCGCCCTCCCCCCCCCCCCCCCCCCCCCCCCCCCCAGCGGCCTACCCAGTGGATTGGCACGACCATTCCTGCCGGGATCGACCAGAGCATCAGCAGCGGCGGGACAGCGCTGATACATCGCGGGGCTGGCGATGCCTTACCGGGGATCGCCTTCTGGAGCCCGGAGTGCTGGACCTGCTGCACCGACATCCTGGAGCTGCGGTTTGCGTAGCTCCCAACGCGGGCGGCGCTGATGGACAGCGCGGGGTCCTGCGACTCTGCCCGGCTCGGCCTGCGGACTCGGGAGCTGCGGACTCCGGCTGCGGACTCGGGAGCTGCGGACTCGGGAGCTGCGGACTCCGGCTGCGGGAGGCGGCTGATCTGGAGGTCTGGGCCGCTGAGGAGGAGGATGTTCACCGTCGGGGATCGGCTTCGGCGGTCCACCAGCCCGGCGTGAGGGCCTGAACATCGGGCCGCCCGGGGCGGCGACTGCGGGTGCTAGGAAGGCCTCGACCACGAGTGAACATCTGGGAAGAACGGAGGGGAGGCTGGCTGGACTATGGTGCCTTACTCACCTTGGTGCCACTGTGTTATGTTGTGTCGTGGACTTTCAGTGTTTGTGCTTTTTTTTAAATTCTATTTTATTTTTAATATGTTTTATTATTTATTATTATTTATTTATTTTTATTTTTATGATACTGCCTGTAAGGGAAATTCATTTCGTTGTCTCTAACTGAGACAATGACAATACATTTGAATACAATACAATACAATACAATTCAGGCTCCACGTCTCAACGTTCAGAAGTATTTGTCAGGATTTCCTAAGTACTTTACAACCAGCCTGGCATTGATGGAATGAAAAATAAGAACATACATTTAAAGAAATGTAGTTAATTTAGTTTATTGTCACATGCAACGAGATACACTGATACACTTTTTTTGTCGTTCAAACCCAGGCCTTTGCCTCACAGCACCAAAGGCCTGGTTTGATCCTGACCTCTCCGCACAGACAACAGCTGAGGTCAGGATCAAACCCAGGCCACTAGCGCTGTGCGGCGGCAGCGCTATCTGCTGCACCACTGTCCTGGTCTTTTCTGGATCCCAGATTTGTAATCTTAGTTTAGTTTATTAGTAAATGTAGTTTAGTTTATTATCACGTGTCATGAGGGATGTGTGTGTGTGTGTGTGTGTGTGTGTGTGTGTGTGTGTGTGTGTGTGTGTGTGTGTGTGTGTGTATATGTGTGTGTGTGTGTGTGTGCGTGCGTGTGTGTGCGCGCGCGCGCTTGCTAGCACGGGAGTGCAGCGTGGGTTTACAAAGTAAATTCCCGGGATGGCGGGACTATCATTTGTTGAGAGAATAGGGCAGCTGGGCTTGTACACTCAGGAGTTTAGAAGGATGAGAGGGGTTCTTATTGAAACATATAAGATTATTAAGGGTTTGGACACGCTAGAGGCAAGAAACATGTTCCCGATGTTGTGGGAGTCCAGAACCAGGGGCCACAGTTTAAGAATAGACAATAGACAATAGGTGCAGGAGTAGGCCAATTGGCCCGTCGAGCCAACACCGCCATTCAATGTGATCATGGCTGATCATCCCCAATCAGTACCCCGTTCCTGCCTTCTCCCCATATCGCCTGACTCCGCTATTTTTAAGAGCCCTATCTAGCTCTCTCTTGAAAGCATCCAGAGAACCTGCCTTCATCGCCCTATGAGGCAGAGAATTCCACAGACTCACCACTCTCTGAGAAAAAGTGTTTCCTCGTCTCTGTTCTAAATGGCTTACTCCTTATTCTTAAACTGTGGCCCCTGGTTCTTGACTCGCCCAACATCGGGAACATGTTTCCTGCCTCTAGCATGTCCAAGCCCTTAACAATCTTATATTTTTCAATGAGACCCCCCTCATCCTTCTAAACGCCTGAGTGTACAACCCCAGCTGCTCCATTATCGCAGCATATGACAGTCCCGCCATCCCGGGAATTAACCTTGTAAACCTACACTGCACTCCCTCAATAGCAAGAATGTTCTTCCTCAAATTAGGGGACCTAAACTGCACACAAAATTCCAGGTGTGGTCTCACCAGGGCACTGTACAACTGCAGAAGGACCTCTTTGCTCCTATATTCGATTCCTCCTGTTATAAAGGGCACCATGCCATTTGCTTTCTTCACTGCCTGCTGTACCTGCATGCTTACTTTCATAGACAGATGTACAAGGACCCCCAGAGCCCGTTGTACTTCCCCTTTTCCCAACTTGACGCCAATTTAGATAGTAATCTGCCTTCCTGTTTTTGCTACCAAAGTGGATAACCTCACATTTATCCGCATTAAACTTCATCTGCCATGCATTTGCCCACTCCAACCTATCCAAGTTACCCTGCATTCTCATAGCTTCCTCCTCACAGTTCACACTGCCACACAGCTTTGTGTCATCTGCAAATTTGCTAATGTTACTTTGAATCCCTTCATCCAAATCATTGATGTATATTGTAAATAGCTGCGGTCCCAGCACCGAGCCTTGCGGTACCCCACTAGTCACTACCTGCCATTCTGAAAGGGACCCGTTAATCCCTACTCTTTGTTTCCTGTCTGCCAGCCATTTCTCTATTCATGTCAGCACTATCATGTGCCCTAATTTTGCCCACTAATCTCCTATGTGGGACCTTATCAAATGCTTTCTGAAAGTCCAGTTCCACTACATCCACTGGCTCTCCCTTATCCATTTTCCTAGTTACATCTTCAAAAAATTCCAGAAGCTTAGTCAAACATGATTTCCCCTTCGTAAATCCATGCTTACTCGGACCGATCCTGTTACTGCTATCCAAATGTGCGGCTATCTCATCTTTTATAATTGACTCCAGCATCTTCCCCAGGCTAACTGGTCTATAATTCCCCGTTTTTTTCTCTCCCGCCTTTCTTAAAAAGTGGAATAAGAGGGAAGCCATTTAGAATGGAGGCGAGGAAACACTTTTTCACATAGAGAGTTGTGAGTCTGTGGGATTCTCTGCCTCAGAGGGCGGTGGAGGCCGGTTCTCTGGATACTTTCAAGAGTGAGCTAGATAGGGCTCTTAAAGACAGCAGAGTCAGGGGATATAGGGAGAAGGCAGGAACGGGGTACTGATTGAGGATGATCAGCCTTGATCACATTGAATGGCGGTGCTGGCTCGAAGGGCCGAATGGCCTACTCCTGCACCTATTGTCTACATATACATACATATATATTATCCACCGGGTGTTGCCGTGCAATAGCAGCCTCAACAAAAGTCTATCTTGTCCTTTTCTTTCTTTGTTGTTCATAGTCTGTTGTTAATTGTATGTTTTAACGTATCTTTAGTTTTGCATTATGTGGGTGGGGGGGGGGGGGTGTTGGGGGCAACTTTTTAATGTCTTTCCTCGAAGGAGATGCAATTTTTCTGTATTCCGTCTGTGCTGCAGCCTAACAAGGAGTTGGTCGTCCCTTTGCTGTGGATCGACTTCGGGAGCTCCAACCGTGCGCGGGAGCTGGCGGACTTCACATTGTGGAGGATGTTGCCAGGGCTAGAGGGTCTGAGCTATATGGAGAAGTAGTTAAGTACTCCTTGGAGCACACGGTGATCTTATAGAGGTGTATATAATCATGAGAGGAATAGATCGGGTGGATGCACAGAGTCTCTTGCCCAGAGTAGGTGAATTGAGGACCAGAGGACAAAGGTTTAAGGTGAAGGGAAAAAGATATAATATGAATCTGTGGGGTAACTTTTTCCACTCCAAGGGTCTATAGAGCAAGCTGCCAAAGGAGGTAGTTGAGGTAAGGATTATCCCAACATTTAAACAGTTCCACAGGTACATCGATAGGACCGGTTTGGAGGGATATGGACAGGTGGGACGAGTGTAGCTGGGACGTGTTTGAAGCAACTGCAGATGCTGGTTTAAACCAAAGATAGACACATAATGCTGGAGTAACTCAGCGGGACTGCCAACAACTCTGGAGAGAAGGAATGGGTGACGTTTCGGGTCAAGACACATCTTCAGACTGATGTCAGGGAAGAGGGAGATACATAGATACTTCGGTGGCGCGGTTTCCGGTAAGAGAGCAGCCGCTCCAGACATTCCAAGCGGCTGAGGAGTGTTCACCCTACCCCGGCGTTTCAAGTTCCCAGCAAGAGAGCCTGAAAACATCGGACTGGCTGCGGAGGCCACAAATAGGCCACAACCTTGGGTGATCACAGAGAAAGAGGACTTAACTTTCTGGTGCCTTTCCTCACAGTGGAAATTTTTGATTCTGCTGTGGGGGGACGTTCATGTTAAATTCTATAATGTGTTGTGTCATTTTTTTTATTTTTGTATTTCTCTATCGATGTACGGAAACTTAATTATTTCTTCTATATAAAGCACTGGTTTCGACAAGTTGATTTAAACGTGTTATATAAATAAAATGTACATACTCACTTACATACTTATAGATAAGGTGGTGTAAGGTGTGAAAATAGGATAAAGGGAATCGAGATCAAGGAACATTTAGAATAGATCATTGTTGGCTGGGAGAAGGTAATCAGAGATAAAATGTAGACGAAGACAGTAAGACTGGTTGGAGAACTGGGAAGCAGGAAGGATAGGGAGAGCGGGAAAGCAACGGTCACTTGAAGTTAGAGAAGTCAATGCTAATATCGCTGGGGTGTAAGCCCGCCAAGCAAAATATGATCCTATTATTTGAATGGCGGCCGATTAGGAAAAGGGGAGATGCAACGAGACCTGGGTGTCATGGTACACCAGTCATTGAAAGTAAGCATGCAGGTTCAGCAGACAGTGAAGAAAGCGAATAGTATGTTAGCATTCGTAGCAAAAGGATTTCAGTATAAGAGCAGGGAAGTTCTACTGCAGTTGTACAGGGTCTTGGTGAGATCACACCTGGAGTATTGCGTACAGTTTTGGTCTCCTAATCTGAGGAAAGACATTCTTGCCATAGAGGGAGTACAGAGAAGGTTCACCAGACTGATTCCTGGATGTCAGGACTTTCATATGAAGAAAGACTGGATAGATTTGGCTTGTACTCGCTAGAATTTAGAAGATTGAGAGGGGATCTTATAGAAACTTACAAAATTCTTAAGGAGTTGGACAGGCTAGATGCAGGAAGATTGTTCCCGATGTTGGGGAAGTCCAGAACAAGGGGTCACAGTTTAAAGATAAGGGGGAAATCATTTAGGCCCGAGATGAGAAAAACATTTTTCACACAGAGTGGTGAATCTCTGGAATTCTCTGCCACATAAAGTAGTTGACACCAGTTAATTGTCTATATTTAAGAGGGAGTTAGATGTGACCCTTGTGGCTAAAGGGATCAGGGGGTATGGAGAGAAGGCAGGTACAGGATACTGAGTTGGATGATCAGCCATGATCATATTGAATGGCGGTGCAGGCCCGAAGGGCCGAATGGCCTACTCCTGCACCTATTTCTATGTTTCTATGTATGCCTTGATGTATAATAGCAGGAATGCATTATCCAGTTTGGGCACAACAAGATGCGACAAGCAGCAATGTGATAAAAATCAGGTAATTTCATTTAAGTAATGTTGAACAAAGGATCAATGGTGGCTGAATAGACCAGGTTAACTCCCCGTCTCCAAATTTTGCTGGGCCTCACTCTGACAATGAAGGAGGTCCAGGACAGAAAGGTCAATGTGGGAATGGGAAGGGGAGTTAAAGTGTTCAGCAACCGGGAGATCAGGTAGATTTAGATGGATTTAGCAGAGGTGTTTAGCTGGGACATGTTGGCCTGTGTGGGCAAGTTGTGCCGAAGGGCCTGTTTCCACACCGTATGACTCTGTGACTACGAGTAGCTGATAACTGTTCTGAGGGAAACATCATCCTTGCATCTTCCAATGAGATCATCTCTCATCTTCAAAGCTCAAAAGTGCCGGCCCATTCTGCTTAACATTTACTAATGGGACTAGCAATCATCTTACCTCCTCAGGAGATTAAGTAAGTTTGTCATAACAAATTTCACAGATGCACCATCAAAAGCATCCTATCGAGTTGCGTCATAGTTTAGTCAGGTAATATTTCTGCGCAAGACTATGGAGAGAAAATGGAGAGAGCAGTGGACATAGCCCAGTCCATCAGGCATACCAGCTTCCCCACGAATGACTCCACCTACATTTTTTCATGCTGCCTTGGGAAAGCTGCCAAAATGATATAGACAATAGACAATCGGTGCAGGAGTAGGCCATTCGGCCCTTCAATGTGGTCATGGCTGGTCATACCCAATCAGTACCCCGTTCCTGCCTCCTCCCCATATCCCCTGACTCCGTTTTCTTTAAGAGCCCTATCTAGCTCACTCTTGAAAGTATCCAGAGAACCAGCCCTCTGAGGCAGAGAATTCCAGATTCACAACTGTGTGAAAAAGTGTTTCCTCGTCTCCGTTCGAAATGGCTTTCCCCTTATTCATTAACTGCGGCCCCTGGTTCTGGACTCCCCCAACATCGGGAACATTTTTCCTGCCTCTATCGTGTCCGAACGCTTAATAATCTTATATGTTTCAATAAGATACCCTCTCATCCTTCTAAACTCCAGAGTGTATAAGCCCAGCCGCTCCATTCTCTCAGCATAGGATAGTCCCTCCATATCGGTAAATAACCCTGTAAACCTACAACCATAGCAGTGGTGCAGCAGGTGGAGCTGCTGCCTCACAGCGCCAGAGATCCCGGTTTGAACCTGCCCTCAAGTGTTGTCTGTGCGAAGTTTGCACGTTCCTCCGGTTTCTTCCCACATCACAAGGACGTGCAGGTTGGTAGATTAATCGGCCTCTGTAAAACATGCCCATGGTGTGTGGGGAATGATGAGATAGTGGAATAACATAGAACTCGTGTAAATCAGTGATTGATGGTAGGCATGGACGGTGGGTTGAAGGGCCTGTTTCCACGATGTTTCGCTAAACTAAATCTAAACGGGAATATGGAAATACACAGAGTTCCTTCCTACACAATTCTCAGAGCAGCGTGGCTGGATTGGGTGGGATATATAAGGCCAGGGACAGTGGTGAACAAATGAGAATTTTATAACCATCCATTGTGTAGGCACAATGTCACAAGTGATAGGAGTAGTAGGCCATTCTGCCCATTTAGGCTACTCCGCCATTCAATCATGGTTGATCTAACTCTCCCTCTCAACCCCATTCTCCTGGCTTCTCACCATAACCTCTGACACCCATGCTATTCAAGAATCTATCTATCGCTGCCTTAAAAATATCAACAGACGGCCTCCACAGCCTTGTGTGGCAAAGAATTCCACAGATTCACTACCTTCTGACTAAATACATTTCTCCTCATCTCCTTCCTAAAAAAATATCCTTTAATTCCGAGGCTGTGACCGTCAGTCCTAGACTCTCCCACTAGAGGAAACATCCTCTCCACATCCACTCAATCCAAGCATGGTCATGGCTGATCATCCCGAATCAGTACCCCGTTCCTGCCTTTTCCCCATATCCCCTGACTATGCTATCTTTAAGAGCCCTATCTAGCTCTCTCTTGAAAGTATCGAGAACTGGCCTCCACAAATCAGCACGGGAGCACCTCACTGCGTGCTCACTCCCCTGCTGTACTCACTCTATACTCATGACTACGTAGCCAGTCACAGTACGAACTCCATCATCAAGTTCGCTGACGACACCACTGTTGTGGGATGTATCACTGATGGGGATGAGTCAGAGTATAGAAGAGAGATCGAGTAACTGTCCATATGGTGCCATCATCTGGCCCTCAACACCAGCAAAACCAAGGAACTGATTGTGGACTTTGGAATGAGTAGGATGGGGACCCACAGTCCTGTTTATATCAACGGGTCGACGGTTGAAAGGGTCAAGAGCTTCAAATTCCTGGGCATGCACATCTCTGAAGATCTTTCCTGGTCCGAGAACACTAATGCAATTATCAATGTTATTGTCATTTTGAACAAAAACACAGGAGTAAAATTACCCCTCCAGCGGGCTTAAATGAGATTCTTGCTTTGGGTCAGACTGAAACTCTGACTCCTCTCCTCAGAGCAGGAGACATTTTCTAGATCTCTATCCAGGGAAGCACCCAGTGGAACCTGGATGATTGCAGAAGTATTTATTTTCTTTTGTGCTTATTATTTATTTTATGTAAAGCTCTGATGCAAGTTGATTTAAACAGTGCTATATAATAAACATTACTTACTTACTTCCTCTCTTCTGCTTGTCCCTGGGAAGGTCCCCCCCCCCCGGCCTGCTTTTGTACTCCGATTCAGAGTGGTTTCTTCCATATGTACTTCCCCCTCCAATGGGGAAGACATTGGGTTGCCCCATTATAACCATATAACAATTACAGCACGGAAACAGGCCATCTCGACCCTTCTAGTCCGTGCCGAACACGTATTCTCCCCTAGTCCCATATACCTGCGCTCAGACTATAACCCTCCATTCCTTTCCGGTCCATATAACTATCCAATTTATTTTTAAATGATAAAAACGAACCTGCCTCCACCACCTTCACTGGAAGCTCATTCCACACAGCCACCACTCTCTGAGTAAAGAAGTTCCCCCTCATGTTACCCCTAAACTTCTGTCCCTTAATTCTCAAGTCATGTCCCCTTGTTTGAATCTTCCCTACTCTCAGTTGGAAAAGCTTATCCACGTCAACTCTGTCTATCCCTCTCATCATTTTAAAGACCTCTATCAAGTCCCCCCTTAACCTTCTGCGCTCCAAATAATAAAGCCCTAACTTGTTCAACCTTTCTCTGTAACTTAGTTGCTGAAACCCAGGCAACATTCTAGTAAATCTCCTCTGTCCTCTCTCTATTTTGTTGACATCCTTCCTATAATTAGGCGACCAAAATTGTACCACATATTCCAGAATTGGCCTCACCAATGCCTTGTACAATTTTAACATTACATCCCAACTTCTATACTCAATGCTCTGATTTATAAAGGACAGCACACCAAAAGCTTTATTTACCACCCTATCTACATGAGATTCCACTTTCAGGGAACTGTGCAGTTATTCCCAGATCCCTCTGTTCACCTGCGTTCTTCAATTCCCTACCATTTACCATGTACGTCCTATTTTGATTTGTCCTGCCAAGATGTAGCACCTCACACTTATCAGCATTAAACTCCATCTGCCACATTTCAGTTCACTCTTCCAACTGACATAAATCTCTCTGTAGACTTTGAAAATCTACTTCATTATCCACAACCCCACCTATCTTAGTATCATCTGCATACTTACTAATCCAATTTACCACACCATCATCCAGATCATTGACAAACAACCATCATGTTCGTACATGACAAACAACAGTGGACCCAACACAGATCCCTGTGGCACCCACTAGTCACTGGCCTCCAACCTGACAAACAAACATCCACCATTACTCTCTGGTATCTCTCATTCAGCCACTGTTGAATCCATCTTGCTACTCCACCATTAATACCCAACCATTGAACCTTCTTAACCAACCTTCCATCAAGAAGATTAGTCAAACATGACCTTCCAGGCACAAATCCATGTTGACTGTTCCTAATCAGACCCTGTTTATCCAGATGCTTATATATATTATCTCTAAGTATCCTTTCCATTAATTTGCCCACCACTGACGTCAAACTAACAGGTCTATAATTGCTAGGTTTACTCTTAGACCCCTTTTTAAACAATGGAACAACATGCACAGTACGCCAATCCTCCGGCACTATTCCCGTTTCTAATGACATTTGAAATATTTCTGTCATAGCCCCTGCTATTTCTACGCTAACTTCCCTCAATGTCCTAGGGAATATCCTGTCCGGACCTGGAGACTTATCCACTTTTATATTTCTCAAAAGTGTCAGTACTTCCTCTTCTTTGAATCTCATAGTTTCCATAGCTACTCTACTTGTTTCCCTTACCTCACATAATTCAATATCCTTCTCCTTGGTGAATACCGAAGAAAATAAATTGTTCAATATCTCCCCCATCTCTTTTGGCTCTGCAGATAGCTGTCCACTCTGACTCTCTAATG
The DNA here is from genome assembly GCF_010909765.2 of Amblyraja radiata. Lineage (NCBI taxonomy): Eukaryota > Metazoa > Chordata > Chondrichthyes > Rajiformes > Rajidae > Amblyraja > Amblyraja radiata. Next base: position 35,505,810 of record NC_045971.1, read on the forward strand.
GACCAATTTTATCCCTCGTTATCCTTTTGCTATTAATATAGCTGTAGAAACCCTTTGGATTTACTTTCACCTTACTTGCCAAAGCAACCTCATATCTTCTTTTAGCTTTTCTAATTTCTTTCTTAAGATTCTTTTTACATTCTTTATACTCCTCAAGCACCTCATTTACTCCATGCTGCCTATAATTATTGTAGATCTCCCTCTTTTTACGAACCGTGTCCAATTTCCCTTGAAAACCATGGCTCTTTCCAATTTTTACTATTTCCTTTCAACCGAGCAGGGACATAAAGATTCTGTACTCTTAAAATGTCACCTTTAAATATACTCCATTTCTCTTCCACATCTTTCCCATAAAACAAAATGTCCCAATTTACTCCTTTTAAATCCTTTCGCATCTCCTCAAAGTTAGCCTTTCTCCAATCAAAAATCTCAACCCTAGGTCCAGTTCTGACCCTCTCCATAATTATATTGAAACTAATGGTATTGTGATCACTGGTCCCGAACTGTTCCCCAACGCATACCTCTGCCACCTGACCCGTCTCATTTCCTAACAGGAGGTCCAGCACCGCCCCTTCTCTAGTGGGTACTTCTATGTATTGCTGCAAAAAACTATCCTGCACACATTTTACAAACTCCAACCCATCCAGGCCATTTACATAATGTGTTTCCCTGTCTATGTGTGGAAAATTGAAATCTCCCACAATCACTATCACTATTATGCGAGGCTCCCGGTACTGCCTGCTGCTGTAGGTCCGGGCTGACACAGCTCTCTCCTTAAAGCAGGTCATTGTTGGAGCAACCTCTCCAAAAAGTTGCTCCTATGTGGGAGAGTCGTCCTCAGACGCTCTCCGTTGAGGGAGGGTATCCCTTTCCCTCCCCGGACTCTTCTGAGTCAAAGGGTTGTTTGACTTGCGGGTGGATTTTCCCGTACTGCAGGACCACCAACGGAGCTCTCCTCCTGCACCAAGGCTCCTGCCGGTTCAGCTGCCGGCGCTAAATGTCGGGAAACACCGTTGCCCGCTACTGGGAAATGCTGCGGTCTTCGGCAGCCGACTTCCCCACGGACCGTCTCCTCGACATCTGGGCCCTGAAACTACAAAAAGTTTCAAGCCCGAACGAACGCAGGTATGTGATTCAACTTTCCTTACCTGCCCATCCTAACGGCCTGGGAGGATATAGTGCCTCTGCCAGTCCGTCGCGCGTTTGCGTTCAGACGTAATGACGCGCACGCAAACGGACGGCCCTTCTTCACGTAGTCACTCACGTGACTCCGAAGTAAAATTTCCTGTTTTCTCTCCCTAAAAAGTAGGATAACATTAGCTACCCTCCAATCCACAGGAGCTGATCCTGAATCTATAGAACATTGGAAAATGATCACCAATGTATCCACGATTTCTATAGCCACTTCCTTAAGTACCCTGGGACGCAGACCATCAGGCTCTGGGGATTTATCAGCCTTCAGTCCCATCAGTCAATCCAAGACCATTTCCTGCCTAATGTGGATTTCCTTAATTTCTTCCGTCGCCCCAGATCCTCTGGCCACTACTATATCAGAAAGATTGTTTGTGTCCTCCTTAGTGAAGACGGATCCAACGTACCTGTTCAACTCATCTGCCATTTCCTTGTTCCCCATAATAAATTCACCTTTTTCGATCTTCAATGGTCCAACTTTGGTCTTAACTAATTTTTTCATCTTCACATACCTAAAGAAGCTTTTACTATCCTCCTTTATATTGTTGGCTAGCTTACTTTCATACCTCATCTTTTCCCCCGTATTGTCTTTTTAGTTATCTTCTGTTGCCCTTTAAACAACAGTCAATCCACTTGCTTCCCGCTCATCTTTGCTACGTTGTACTTCTTCCCTTTTATTTTTATACTGTCCTTGACGTCCCTTGTCAGCCACGGTCGCCCCTTACTCCCCTTGGAATCTTTCTTCCTCTTAGGAATGAAGTGATCCTGCACCTTCTGTATTATTCCTAGAAACACCTGCCATTGTTGTTCCACTGTCATCCCTGCTAGGGTATCTTTCCAGTCAACATTGGCCAGCTCCTCCCTCATGGCCCCATAGTCCCCTTTATTCAACTGTAACACTGACACCTCCGATCTACCCGTCTCCCTCTCCAATTTTAGATTAAACCTGACCACATTGTGGTCACTACCTCCTAATGGCTCATTAACCTCAAGTTCCTTTATCAAATCCGGCTAATCACATAACACTAAATCCAGAATTGCCTTCTCACTGGTAGGCTCCAATACAAGCTGCTCTAAGAATCCATCACAAAGGCACTCTACAAAGTCCCTTTCTTGGAGTCCAGTACCAAACTGATTTCCCCAGTCTACCTGCATGTTGAAATCTCTCATAACAACCACAGCATTACCTTTGCTACATGCCAATTTTAACTCCTGATTCAACTTGCACCCTATGTCGAGGCTACTGTTTGGGGGCCTGTAGATTAGTCCCATTAGGGTCTTTTTACCCTTACAATTACCTAGTTCTATCCATACTGACTCCACATCTCCTGTTTCAATGTCACCCCTTGGAAGGGACTGAATTTTATTCCTCACCAACAGTTACCCCACCCCCTCTGCCCACCTGTCTGTCTTTTCGATAGGAGGTATATCCTTGAATATTCAGTTCCCAGCCCTGGCTCGCTTGCAGCCATGTCTCTGTTATTCCCACAACATGATACTTGCCAATTAGTAACTGAGCCTCAAGCTCATCCACTTTATTTCTTATACTTCGCGCATTCATATAAAACACTTTGACCTCCGTATTCATGTCCCCCCTCGCACCGCTCGCAATTGGCCCTGACCTTACTCTTTTATCCCTTCTCGAACTTTCCTTCCCATTAATTCAAGAAACGTTTGTAATTTTTCCTGTACTCACTTCCCCTCCAACTCCATCTTTATACTCCCAATTTGTCAATCCCTCCCCCCCACTATTTAGTTTAAACCCACACGTGTAGCCCTAGCAAACCTGCCTGCCAGAATGTCAGTCCCCCTCCAGTTAAGGTGTAACCCGTCCTTTTTGTACAGGTCACCCCTACCCCAGAAGAGATCCCAGGGGTCGATAAATCTAAATCCTTGCTCCCTGCACCAGCCCCTCAGCCACATATTCAGATCCCCTATCTCCCTGTTCCTGTCCTGACTAGCACAAGGTACTGGAAGCAATCCAGTGATAACCACCCTCGAAGTCCTACTTTGCAGACTTCTTCCTAATGCCCCTGTCCCACTTAGGAAACCTGACCGGAAACCTCTGGAGACTTTGCGCCCCACCCAAGGTTTCCATGCGGTTCCCGGAGGTTCCTGGAGGTTTTTGTCAGTCTCCCTACCTGCTTCCACTACCTGCAACCTCCGGCAACCACCTGCAAACTCCGGGAACCGAACGGAAACTTTGGGTGGGGCGCAAAGTCTCCAGAGGTTTCCGTTCAGGTCTCCTAAGTGGGCCAGGGGCATTACTCTCTGAACTCATGTTGGACAACCTCCTTCCTCTTCTTCCCGATGTTGTTTGTGCCGACGTGCACAACACACCAGTCTGCGTACAGAGCTGGAATTGTTCATTACAATGCAAGAGATTCCAGTTTCAAGACAACAAAACTTCTTCCCGACTACGGGTGGTGTCTGTATGGAGTTTGTACATTCTCCCCGTGGGTTTTCCATGGGTGCTTTGGTTTCCTCCCACACTCCAAAGACTATCCAACGTACAGGTTTGTACATTACACAAAATGCTGGAGCAACTCAGCGGGTGAGGCAGCATCTATGGAGAGAAGGAATGGGCGAGGTTGACCCTTCAGAACCTTCTTTAGACCCTTCGAGACCCTCCTTCCTCTGAAGAAGGCTTTCGACCACTGGGATACACGCAGACATAGACATGGGTGATATACAGACAGATAGGGCTGTCGTCACACTACACAATCTGTTCTTACCTTCCAATCGATCTTCTCTCACCACCTTGTGACACTGGAATAAAATAATGCTGATTTAGTACAGTCACTCATTCACTTTCATTTCCTCTCCCCGACACCCTCTCACAGACAGCAGCTGCTGCACCATTGGCGATGATGCAGGTCATTTATTTCTTTGGAGACAGAAAGAACTACTGGTTTACAACAAAAAAAGGCAAAGTGCTGGAGTAACTCAGTGGGTCAGGCAGCATCTTTGGAGAACATGGATAGGTGATGTTTCACATAGTGCTGCAGTAACTCAGCGGGTCAGGCAGCATCTGTGGAGAACATGGATAGGTGACGTTTCACAGAGTGCTGGAGTAACTCAGCGGGTCAGGCAGCATCTGTGGAGAACATGGATAGGTGATGTTTCACAGAGTGCTGGAGTAACTCAACGGATCAGGCATCTCTGGAGACCATGGATAGGTGGCGATTCACAGAGTGCTGGAGTAACTCAGTGGGTCAGGTAGCATCTGTGGAGAACATGGATAGGTGACGTTTCACATAATGCTCTTGTAACTCAGAGGGTCAGGCAGCATCTGTGGAGAACATGGATAGGTGATGTTTTACAGAGTGCTGGAGTAACTCAGCGGGTCCGGCAGTATCTCCAGAGGATATGTCGAGGTGATGTTTTGAGACGGGACCCTTTTTCAGACTAATTGCGATTGTGGAGAATGGGGTGGGGGAGCGGAAAGAGAGGAGGGCACAGGATAGAGCCCAACATGTGATAGGTGGATACAGGTGAGAGACAATAGACAATAGATGCAGGAGTTGGCCATTCGGCCTTTCGAGCCAGTACAGAGGATACACATTCCTCCTCCAAACCACTCCACCTCTTCTCCCTCCTCTGACTTCACAATTCACACCTCTTCTATCATAACTTCAATACTTGATCAAATGGGAGACATAGTACAACTTGACTGGATAAACATTGACAAACAAGGTTTTCTCCCACACTATCACAGCACATGTGATAAGAATGAACACGAAGAGGGACCTAATTGAAACTTACCAAATAATGAAAGGCCTGGATAGAGTGGATGTGGAGAGGATGTTTCCGCTAGTGGGAGAGTCTGGGGCCAGAGGCCATAGTCTCAGAATAAAATGACGTACCTTTAGAAAGATGAGGGGGAATTTCATTAGTCATTGAGTGGTGAATCTGCGGAATTTATTGCGCAGACGGCTGTGGAGGCCAAGTCAATGGATATTTTTAAGGCGGAGATTGCCAGATTCTTAATTAGTATGGGTGTCAGGGGTTATGGGGAGAAGGCAGGAGAATGGGATTGAAAGGGAGAGATAGATCAGCCATGATTGAATTGTGGAATAGACTTGATGGGCCGAATGGTTAGTTCAGTTTATTGTCACGTGTACCGAGGTACAGTGAAAATCTTTTGTTGCGTGCTATCCAGTCAGCAGAAAGACATGATTACAATCGAGCCATTTACAGAGTAAAGTGTACATTTACAGTGTAAAGTGTTCCAGTGATAAGGGAATAAAGTTTAGTGCAAGGAAAAGCGAGCAAAGTCCGATCAAGGATAGTCCGAGGGTCACCAAAGTAGATAGTAGTTCAGCACTGCTCTCTGGATGTGGTGGGATGGTTCAGTTGCCTGATAACAGCTGGGAAGAAACTGTCCCTGAATCTGGAGGTGTGCGTTGTCACACTTCTGTACCTCTTGCCCGATGAGAGAGGGGAGAAGAGGGAGTGACCAGGGTGCAACTTGTACTTGATTATGCTGCTGGCCTTGCCGAGGCAGCGCGAGGCATAATTGGAGTCGGCTAATTATGCTCCTAGAACTTATGAATAAACCAATACACACCGAGTTTCCATCTTTTTCCGCCTTCCCAGAGACGAGATAGGTCACATGGAGCTGTGCCCCAGAATTTTCTTTCCTCTTTCGCTCCACATAGTGATAGAGCAACCTGGCAGAGATATACAAGAGGGAACGGCTCAGTTAGTGAAGTAGAGTCAGAGTCACACAACACGGGAACACGACTATCGGCCCAAATCGTCCACACCGACATAGATGTCCCGTCTATACTAATTTAGTTTAGTTTAGTTTAGAGATATAGCGTGGAAAAAGGCCCTTCAGCCTTTCGATTCCGCACTGACCAGCGATCCCCGCACATTAACACTAGTCTGGGGTCAAGGAAAGAGCAGTTACATCGCGGCCCTGTTTCCACTAATCCTTCCACCACCACATACAAGAAGCACAAGCCAGACACCATTGTGTGAATATGCCGAGAAGTGTGTTTAGCTCTGGCTGACCAACTTCTAATCTTGTGTGTGGACTCGATAAGAAAAAGAACACTATCCTACACACACTAGGGACAATTTTACATTCATACCAATTAACCTACAAATCTGTACGTCTTTGGAGTGTGGGGGGAAACCGAAGATATCGGAGAAAACCCAGGCGGCCACACGGAGAACGTCCGAACTCCATGCTGACAGCACCCTTAGTCGGGATCGAACCAGGGTCTCTGGCGCTACAAGCGCTTAAATGCAGAACTACCGCTGCACCACCGTGCCGCTCAGTCCCACCAGCCCACATCTCTAAACTTTCCTGTCCACGTACTTGTCCAAATTTCTTTAAATATTGTTACAGGTCCGAAAATAAGACAATTCTCTCCATGAGAGATGCGTAACATCACGAGCAACTGCTGGGCCCTTCACAATTAGCCTAATAGGTCCCAGCAAAATAGAACTGCAGATGCTGGAATGCAGACTTCAGTCTCCATACTCAAAACAAAAAATTAACTGAGTAGAACACAATGTGCTGGAGGAACTCATTGGGTCAGGCAGCATCTGTGGAGGACATAGATACATAATGTTTTGGTTCGGGCCCCTTCTTCGGACTGCTAGAAAGGTCTTGACGTGAAACCTCGCCTGTCCATAAACTTCACAAATGTTAGACACAAAATGCTGGAGTAATTCAGCAGGACAGGCAGCATCTTTGGAGAGAAGGAATGGGTGACATTTCTAGTTGAGACCCTTCTTTAGACGGAAGACTTCTCTAGTCTGAAAAAGACTCTTGACCCGAAACGTCACCCATTCCCTCTCTCCAGAGATGCTGTCAGTCCCCCTGAGTTCCTCCAGAACCTATAATGTTCTACGCAAAATTCTAGCATTTACAGATCCTTGTGTCCAACAACTGAGTACATGCTGTGTGAGCGACTCTCGTTTGACAACGGTTGTCTCCTCACTCTCGGGTATTCTAGACAAATGACCGCCCGGTAGCTGGCATCAATTTAAAATGGGGAATGACGTAACAAGGTAGTGCAGATTGCAGCTCGGGCACTTACTGTTTCGCCTGGTTGATGTGAATGCTAAAGGAATGGCTCAGCATCTTGTAGGTGACCTGCAGAACAAAACCCAAATATCTCAGGGTACTGATTCTGTCAAAAATGGAGAAGGAAGAGAGGGAATTTACAGCAATGGGAAGAGAGCAAATTTTTAATTCCCATCCCCTTCACGTGTTTTCAACCAATCCTCATCAGTTTGGAGGTACAACGTGTAAACAGGTCCTTCAGCCCACCGTGTCTTTGCTGACCAGCGAGCCCCGAACACTAACACTATCCTCCACACACTAGGGACAATTCACCTTTTTACCAAGCCAATTAACCTACAAACCTGCACGTTTTCAGAGTGTGAGAGGAAACCGGAGATTGCGGAAAAAACCCGTGCAGGAGAACAAACAAATTCCATACAGACAGCACCAATAGTCAGAAACATAGAAAATAGGGGCAGGAGGGGGGCATTCAGCCCTTCGAGCCAGCATCGCAATTCATTGCGATCATGGCTGATCGTCCCCAATCAATAACCCATGCCTGCCTTCTCCCCATATCCCTTGATTCCACTAGCCCTTAGAGCTCTATCTAACTCTCTCTTAAATGCATCTAGTGATTTGGCTTCCACTGCCCTCTGTGGCAGGGAATTCCACAAATTCACATCTCTCTGGGTGAAAATGTTTTTTCTCACCTCAGTCTTAAATGGCCTTCCCTTTATTCTAAGCCTGTGGCCCCTGGTTCTGGACTCGCCCAACATTGGGAACATTTTTCCTGCATCAAGCTTGTCCAGTCCTTTTATAATTTTATATGTTTTTATAAGATCCCCCTCATCCTTCTAAACTCCACTGAATACAAGCCTCGTCTTTTCAATCTTTCCTCATATGACGGTCCCGCCATCCCAGGGATCAATCTCGTGAACTGCACTGCCTCAATCAAAAGGATGTCCTCCCCCAAATTAGGAGACCAAAACTGTACGCAATACTCCAGATATGGTCTTACCACAGCCCTATACAACTGCAGAAGAACCTATCTACTCCTATACTGAAATCCTCTTGTTATGACGGCCAACATTCCATTAGCTTTCTTCACTGCCTGCTGTACATGCACGCCAACTTTCAGTGACCGGTGTACAAGGACACCCAGGTCTCGTTGTACCTCCTCCTTACCTAACCTAACCCCATTGAGATAATAATCTGCCTCCTTGTTTTTGCCGCCAAAGTGGATAACCTCAAATTTATCTATATTATACTGCATCTGCCACGCATCTGCCCACTCACTCAACCTGTCCAGGTCACCCTGCAACCTCCTAACATCCTCTTCACAGTTCACACTGCCACCCAGCTTTGTGTCCTCCGCATACTTGCTAGTGTTGCTCCTAATTCCCTCTTCCAAATCATTAATATATATGGTAAACAGTTGCGGCCCCAACACCGAGCCTTGCAGCACTCCACTCGCCACTGCCTGCCATTCTGAAGAGGACCCGTTCACTCCTACTCTTTGCTCCCTGTCTGCCAACCAATTTTCTATCCACGTCAACACCCTACCCCCATTACCATTGGCCCATTACCATTTTAGTCAGCAGTCTCCCTTGCGGGACCTTATCAAAGGCTTTCTGCAAGTCTTGATACACAGGCTCCCCTTCATCCATTTTACTTGTCACATCCTCAAAAAATTGCAGAAGATTAGTTAAGCATGATTTTCCTTTCATAAATCCATGCTGACTTGGGCTAATCCTTTTCCTGCTATCCAAATGACCCATTATTACCTCTTTAATAATTTACTCCATCATCTTTCCCACCATCGAAGTCAGGCTAACTGGTCTGTAATTCCCCGTTTTCTCTCTCGCTCCTTTCTTGAAAAGTGGGATAACATCCTCCAATCCACAGGAACTGATCCTGAATCTATTGAACATTGGAAAATGATCACTAATGCGTCCACTATTTCTAGAGCCACCTCCCTGAGGACCCGGGGATGCAGACCATCAGACCTCGGAAATTTATAATCCTTCAGTCTCATTAGCCTACCCAATACTATTTATCGCCTAATGAAATTTTTTTCAGTTCCTCGACCTCCTTAGATCCTCTGTCCTCAAGTACTTCTGGGACATTGTTTGTGTCTTCCTTAGTGAAGACAGATCCAAAGTATCTGTTCAACTCTTCTGCCATTTCCTTGTTCCCCACAATAATTTCACCCGTATCTGCCAACATTTGACTTTGCTACTCTTTTGCCCTTAACAAATCTAAAGAACCTTTTACTGTCCTTCTTTATATTCCTGGCCAGCTTCCCTTCGTACTTCATCTTTTCGTCAGGATCGAACCCGGGTCTCTGGCACTGTGAGGCAGTATCTCTACCTGCTGCTGCCCCAGATCTATCACCCTCCCCCCTAGCCCAGACCTGTCCCATCCCCCAAATTGACCCCATCGCTCCCAAATCTACCCCCTCTCCCCCAGATTCCTCCTCTCCCCAAGATGTACCCTCCAAACCCACTCGCACCCTCTTTACTCCAGAGTTAATTCCTTCTACCCGAAATTAATCTCTGCCCCCTCCTCTGGATCCATCTGTCCCCTCTCCTCTCTGTCCCACTCTCCTTCACCCCTCTTACCACTCCCTGCATTGTCCCCTTTCCCCGCCCACAATGCAGTTCTCGCACGTCACCAGCTCCTCTCCCCTTTGTCCCCACTTCCCTCCCCTTTGTCCCCACTTCTTTCCCCTACTACTCCCTCCCTCATCACCCCTCCACTCACTCTGTCCCCTCTCTCTCCCATGTTGTCCCCGCTCATAATGTGGTTCTCATCCATCACCCAGCTTCTCTCCCCATTGTCCCCTCTACATACACCACCCTTCCCTTCCCTCTCCTCCCTCCCCCTCTCCGAATGTAGTTATCCCCATTGTCACCTCTCCTACTCTCCCCCACACCTCCTCTTACCCCTCACCTCACCCCGCTCCTCCATCCCCTCTCCACTATCTCCCCACACTGCCCCCCCACTCATAATGAGATTGTCATCCTCCACCAACTGCTCCACATTCTCCACCAGCTTCTCCAGCTCCCCCCTCTCCCCCCCCTCCCCCTCGCTCACAATGTTCTCGTCCACCATCAGTTCCTCCAATCATGTCTCCTGTCCCCTGTCCCTCTCCCCCTGTCCCCTCTGTCCATCTCCTTCTCCCCCCATACTCTTGCCTCACTCCATCTACTCCTCACTCATTCCCCGTCTCCCTCACTCCCCTCCTCACTTCCCTCCACCCTCATTCCCTCTCCTCCCCCTCTCTCATTCCCTCTACTCCTCCCCCTCTTCCTTCTCCCTCACTCCCTCTCCTCACTCACTCCCTGCCATCCTCACTCCCCCTCCTCCCTCACTCCCCCCTCGTCTCGTCCTCCCTCACCCTCGACTCCTCCCTCTCCTCCTCCCTCATTCCTTCCCTTCCTCCCTCCATCACTCACTCCTCCTCCTCCCCCACTCTCCTCACTCACTCCCGCTCCTCACACCTCCACTCCCTCCTCCCCCCGCTCACAATGCGGTTCTCGTCCTCCACCAGCTCCTCCACCAGCAGCTCCAGCTCCTCCATGGCAGCCATGGCGCCAACCCGGGGGCACAGGTCACGGAGCTGCCCAAAGATCCTATACGCTATAAGAACTTTGGAGCTGCCCGTTACCCCGGCAACGCGGCCTAGCCGGGCCCGCTCCCCATCCGCCCGCATTCCTCGCCGACATCCACCCCAACTTTACTGTCACGCCCAACGGTGGAAATGTTAAAAAATAATAACTCTCTGTCTCTTTCTCCCACCCCCCTCCCTCCCTCCCTCCCTCTCTCTCTCACTCATTCCTCTGTCTCTCTTCTCCCTCTCCTCTCATTTCTCTCCTCTCACTCCTCTCCCTGTGACTCTTTTTCCCTCATTTCTCTCCTCTCTCATTCATTTCTCTCTCTCCCACTCCCCCCCCCCTCTCTCATTAAATATATATATATATATATATATATATATACTGTTATATATATATATACTGTTATATATATATTTAATGAGAGAGGGGGGGAGTGGGAGAGAGAGAAAGGAATGAGAGAGGGAAAAAGAGTCACAGGGACAGGAGTGAGAGGAGAGAAATGAGAGGATATATATATATATATTTAATGAGAGAGGGGGGGTATCAGTATTGGGAGGTTTCATGGCAGTCGGGTCACGACCCATGACCCGTACTGTTGCTAGGCTACTCCAAATGGATTACACGCGATGTACTGCAGGTAGGCACTTACCATTGTTTCCAACGTAGCGGGCCTGTTAAAACCCGGTGAAATTGTCAATTTTTGCGCAGTAAATAATTATGGAAATCCGGATAAGCGTGTGAGACATTTAGCCTACTTCAGAATTCCAAAAGTGAGGAGAAATGACGGTAGATAGAAACAAGAGCTGAAGGGACAACAACAGCCAGTGCTTGGCGAGCATTGGCCGTTTGCTCGCTGCATTTCATCAACTAAGGCATTATTTGTGTTTTTTCTTGATTCCTTTGGCATCTAAAAAGTTTCAGAAGTGATCAATCTGGCTGTAATTTTTTTTAATCGCCCATGGTTCTCGTGGGTTTTTACATACAAAATGAAAACGCATCTGAAGACAGATTTATCACACAGCCAGATTTATCACTTCTGAGAATTTTTAGATACCAAAGGAATCAAGAAAAAACACAAATAATGCCTTACTTGATGAAATGCAGTGAGCAAACGCGATAATTCCCAATATTTTCAATGTTTACCATGTACTTTAGCTGCTGTAGTCCCTTCAGTTCTCACTTCTCTATACCTTCATTTCGCTTCACGTTTGGAATTCTACAGTTGGGTACATGTCTCTCACACTTACCCCGACTCCCACAATTTTTTTCAGCGCAAAAATTCAACATTCTGGCGGTTTTTAACAGGTAGGAAAGTACGCATTTCTAGCATTAATAACATATACCGGAAGTGACGGATGTCTTCCAGTTGGATTTAGCGGCTCCGTGCGTCGAGCCCTATGACCCAGTGACCTTTCGTGCAACCACCCTATATATATATCAAGATGTCTATGTGTGTACAATAGAGTCTATATATACCAGTATATGTATCTATATTGTACACGCACAGACATGCTGATATATATATGTATTATAAATATACACGCACATATATACTGATACCTATACGGATATTTCTCCAGATATATATATACTGACGTCATGGCTAGAGGTTGCTGGGGCAGCTGTGATGTGTGTGCGTGTGAGTGTGTGTGAGTATGCGTGTGTGTCAGTCACTGTCACTGTCTGATTCATTGTATTCACTCTGCAGATGATATCTTCCCTGCTGGAGTTCCTGACTGAGCCCTGCCGCTGGTCCTCACCATTTGTCTTCTCATTGCCGCCCATGGTACTGTGTTTTATTGGAACGTGAAACAAAGACACATTAAAGGTACGTTAAACAACAGCGTAAGATGCAGGTTAGGAAATCCAGGCGGGATTCTGCCACATTCCCACTGTAAATTCAGTGGAAAACCAAAGCACTCTCTGCGGGGCTTCCACCTTCCAGCGGCCCCTGGAGTAACATTGTACATGTCTGAACGGGCGATCGATGGTCGGCGTGGACTCGGTGGGCCGGAGGGCCTGTTTCCATGCTGTATCTCTGACCTAAACAAAAGTAAATATTACCAAAGTTGGGTAAATCTTCTCAATGCTCAGTTGTCAGGGTTCCAGTGAATGGCCATCACAGCTGTGTTTCACTTTGCTTTGAAATCGATCCTCAGACTCTGAAGATGAAACAAAAAGCTTTAGCTGGGGTTGACTGCAGACAGGGCGAGGGCAGCTTCCAGACACTGATAGTAACTCCAGCCGGGAACAACAGCGAGGTGAAGCTGCATCCTCCACTCTGCAACCGTGCTCTCTGCCAGCTTCCAACCTCAGCCACTGGTCCCCCTCCCCAGGGAACACACACACATAAATATACACACGCATTCTGAAGAAAGGTTTCAACCCGAAACATCACCCATTCCTTCTCTCCTGAGAATGCTGCTTGACCCGCTAAGTTACTCCAGCATTTTGTGTCTACTTAACATAAATATATGCACACACACACACAAACACACACACACATATATATGCACACACACATATACACACACGCATATATCTGCACACACATGTATGCACACACACAAACATGCACACACATATGCGCACACACACACACAGACATATATGCACACACACACACACACATATATATATATGCACACACACATATATATATACACACACACATATATATGCACTCACAAACATATACACACACACACACATATATATGCACACACACAAACACACACATATATATGCACACACACAAACACACATATTTGCACAAACACACACATACAGTGGCTTGCAAAAGTATTCATACCCCTTGAACTTTTCACATTTTGTCACGTACAACCACAAACGTAAATGTATTTTATTGGGATTTTATGTGATAGACCAACACAAAGTGGCGCATAATTGTGAAGTGGAAGGAAAATGATACATGGTTTTCAAATTTTTTTACAAATAAAAAACTGAAAAGTGTGGCGTGCAAATGTATTCAGCCCCCTTTACTCTGATACCACTAAATAAAATCTAGTGCAACCAATTGCCTTCAGAAGTCACCTAAATAGTAAATAGAGTCCACTTGTGTGTAATCTAATCTCAGTATAAATACAGCTGTTCTGTGAAGGCCTCAGAGGTTTGTTAGAGAACATTAGTGAACAAACAGCATCATGAAGCCCAAGGAACACACCAGACAGGTCAGGCATAAAGTTGTGGAGAAGTTTAAAGCAGGGTTAGGTTATAAAAAAATATCCCAAGCTTTGAACATCTCACGGAGCACTGTTCAATCCATCATCCGAAAATGTAAAGAGTATGGCACAACTGCAAACCTACCAAGACATGGCCGTCCACCTAAACTGACAGGCCGGGCAAGGAGAGCATTGATCAGAGAAGCAGCCAAGAGGCCCATGGTAACTCTGGAGGAGCTGCAGAGATCCACAGCTCAGGTGGGAGAATCTGTCCACAGGACAACTATTAGTCGTGCACTCCACAAATCGGGCCTTTGTGGAAGAGTGGCAAGAAGAAAGCCATTGTTGAAAAAAAGCCATAAGAAGCCCAGTTTGCAGTTTACCGCAAGCCATGTGGGGGACACAGCAAACATGTGGAGGAAGGTGCTCTGGTCAGATGAGACCAAAAAGTTTTTGGCCTAAATGCAAAACGCCATGTGTGGCGGAAAACTAACACTGCACATCACCCTGAACATACCATCCCCACTGTGAAACATGGTGGTGGCAGCATCATGCTGTGGGGATGCTTTTCTTTAGCAGGGACAGGGAAGCTGGTCACAGTTGATGGGAATATGGATGGAGCCAAATACAGGGCAATCTTGGAAGAAAACCCGTTAGAGTCTGCAAAAGACTTGAGACTGGGGCGGAGGTTCACCTTCCAGCAGGACAACGACCCTAAACATACAGCCAGTGCTACAATGGAATGGTTTAGATCAAAGCATATTCATGTGTTAGAATGGCCCAGTCAAAGTCCAGACCTAAATCCAATTGAGAATCTCTGGCAAGACTTGAAAGTTGCTGTTCACAGACGCTCTCCATCCAATCTGACTGAGCTTGAGATATTTTGCAAAGAAGAATGGGCAAAAATTTCAGTCTCTAGATGTGCAATGCTGGTAGAGACATACCCCAAAAGACTTGCAGCTGAAATTGCAGCGAAAGGTGGTTCTACAAAGTATCGACTCAGGGGGGCTGAATACTTTTGCACGCCACACTTTTCAGTTTTTTATTTGTAAAAAAAATTGAAAACCATGTATCATTTTCCTTCCACTTCACAATTATGCACCACTTTGTGTTGGTCTATCACATAAAATCCCAATAAAATACATTTACGTTTGTGGTTGTAACGTGACAAAATGTGGAAAAGTTCAAGGGGTATGAAAACTTTTGCAAGCCACTGTATATATGCACACACACAAACACATGTATGCACACACAAACACATATATATATATGCACACACAAACATACACATACACATATATATGCACACACACAAACACACAAATATATATAAAAAACATACCCACACACTTACCTACATACAGTCACATGCACATATCCACACACATACATACAAATATATATACACATATACTTATATACACATGTGTACCCACAAATATATGCACAAACATATATATGTAGACACAGGTATATACACACCACACACACATGCATATTTACATGCACATACACACATATATACATACACCCATGTGTGTACATATGTGTGTGTGTTTATGTGGTTGTGTGTGTGAATCCTTCAGATCCCAGCATACACGGCCAATCTATAAACCTCTTTCCGGTGTCAGGGAGACTCCTCAGGGTCCCGGTCAGTCTCACCCTCTTCCTCAGACACCTCAAGCCATGGACCCATGGACCTTCTGTTTCCACGTCCAGGGTGACGGAGACTGGGGGAGAAGCAGAGAAACAGAGTCGTCGGGGGGGAGATTCGGGCAGCGCGGTCCAAGGACTGAGAGAGGTCCGAAGGGGATGGATGGAGTGAGTAAGGGGCAGGGGGAGGGGGATGGAGCGAGGGGGGCGTGACGCCTCAGTGGGGGAGGGGGGGGATGGGTTGCCTCAGGAGGGGGGGGGACATTGAGGAAACCTCAGGTAGTCAAAAATGCTGGAGAAACTCAGCGGGTGAGGCAGCATCTATAGAGTCTGTGAGAGGAACCCTGAACTGTCTGTTAATCCCCTCACACCTTGGGAGCCCAAACCGGGCACTGCAAGAAGAGGTAGAAGTCGGGCTACCAACATCAGTGTACTTGCTGCGGAATGACATAGGCCTTGTACAGCGTTAACAAACTGAGGACTGCCATTAAAGATAAAGTCACACTTTGGGAGGCCAAACGGGGCACTGCAAGAAGAGGTGGAAGTGGAGCCACCTACATCAGTGTACTGCAGAACGAAACATGCGTTGACAGCATTAACAAACTGAGGACTGCCCTGCTGGATAAACTGGTCTGAGGTACTATATTCGTTGAATCAGAGATGGCATATAGGCTAAGGCCAACAAATGCCTTTGCATTAGTAGAAGTAGTGGTAAATGGCAATATACATTCAGTAGCACCTGAATGATTTTGCAGCATTATGCCAGCATGCTGAGTGCTGAGTGACAGTGAACTAAGAACTAATTCCAGTCATGCTAGTCAGCGTGGCTCAACAATAGTTGAGAATTCTTTAAAATTCTACTTACAATGCTACTCACCTTTATGTGACATTTACCAGCAGCATCATGCCAGCATGTTTGATTGTTTGGTAAACTATACTCAGAAACGGAGTCGTTCCTCGACAAGTCCTACAGTAAGATTGTTACACCTAAGGTACTGGAAGAGAGAAGGTGGGTGACGGTGAGAAAGGGAGGAAAGCATGGAATGCAAACATCCCCGGGTGCTGTACCTCTTGTAAAAATGTTCACCCACTTAGAAGCTGTCGGGACAGAAGACATTATTACACTGAGCGGCGAACTGGCTTGCGAAGCAAATAGGGCTATTGAACCAAAACCAAGTAGGCCAACGTCAGGCAACGCCATTGTAGTGGGAGACTCCATTGTGAGAGGTATGTACAGGGGTTTCTGCGGGTGCCAAGATCCAGGATGTCACGGACAGAGTGCAGAAAATCCTCAAGGGCGAATGTGAACAACCGGAAGTGGTAGTGCATGTCGGCACAAACGATGTCGCAAAGAAGGGGATGAATATTCTGCAGCGTGACTTTAGAGAGCTCGGAAAAAATGCTGAAAAGCAGGAACTCCATGGTTGTTATCTCCGGTTTGCTTCCAGTTCCTCGTGCTGGCGAGAGCAGGAACAGGGAGATATGGGGACCTGAAGATGTGGCTGAGGAACTGGTGCACGGGGCAGGGATTTAAATTCTTAGATCACTGGGATCTGTTTTGGAGTAAGGGGGAACTGTACAAAAGGGACGGATTGCATCTTAACAGGTGGGGGACCAGCATTCCAGCAGGCAGGTTTGCCACTGCTAAACGGGTGGTTTTAAACTGAATAAGGGGGGTGGGGTGTCAAATGGGATAATCGAGGATGGAGTTAAAGGGAAAGGGTTTCTTAAATGTGTGAGCAGAGAGACAGAGGGGTGGAAAATTAGGGTAGGAGCAATAGGTAGCAAGGTGAAAAGTAAATGTGGCAGGCAGACAAATCCAGGGCAAAAATCAAAAAGGGCCACTGTAGATTGATGATGCATGTGAACCAATCACACATATCCAGCATCACTAATTCCATCCCACTATAACACTTATACTAACACTCGTTCCCAGCACTGCAGTTCAATGCACTGACAACCTGTCGTCCTCAACGCTGCTAAGTTTCAAGTGCTCATTAAAGATGTGTTTAAATCACACACTGTCTCTGGCTCTTGTTTACATGGTGTCAGATGTGGGGTGGTGTGGGTGCTTAATGGCAGTGTTCAGGTTTTTCGGGTTAATGCACAGATGGATTTCGTTCTTTCCCTTCTTGAATGTGGCAATCATGGTCGAGACCCAGGCGGTGGGGTCGCTGACTGCTTCAATTACGCCTATGGAGGCCATGTCCTTCAGCATAGATTGAACCCTGTCAGTCATAATCTCAGGCTCATCTTGGAGCGCGCCCGCAAGATCAACCTCAAGCTCAATCCTGACAAGTGTAAGTTCCGGGTTCCAGCGGTCTCCTACGTCGGCCACATCTTTACTCCTGATGGCCTTAAACCCGCTCCGAAGAAAGCTGCTGCCATCACAGAGATGCCTGCCCCCACAGACGTGAAAGGCCTGCAACGTTATCTGGGCATAGTAAACTATCTCGGAAAGTTCATACCGAACCTCAGCGAACTATGCTCCACACTGCGGCAGATGACAAAAAAGGACACTGCATGGTCATGGTTCCTGCAACATCAGGCCGCTAATGATGTCTTAAAATCCAAACTGACCAATGCACCGACCCTGACGATCACCTGCAATGCCTCGAAATTTGGGCTCGGCACAGCCTGCTTGCAACCATCTGCTGATGGCACACTACTACCTGTTGCGTATGCCTTCGGCACCATGACCGACACGGAGCAGCACTACGCGCAAATCGATAAGGAACTGCTGGCTGTCGTTTTTGCCTGCACCAAATTCCACAACTTCGTCCTTGGCAACACGTTCATGGTCGAGACGGACCACCAACCACTGGTGACAATCCTGAACAAGCCCATCCATGCTGCGCCAGCTCGCTTGCAGCGCATGATGCTGCAGCTGCAGAGGTACGACTTCACCATTACATACAAAAAGGGTAAGGACATGCATGTTGCTGACACTCTGTCTCGTGCACCTCGGGCATATTGCAAACAACACCCCCATGAACAGGAGGATTTCATGGTCCTCGGTGTCGATCTCGTCCCCAGTAAGCAACTGCGTACCCTGCCGCGCACACGGACGATACGCTTCAAACCCGCTCCTTCATCATCAAAACAGGCTGACCAGACAGACGATCCGACATGCCCACAGAGGTACAGCCGCACTTCCTGGTATGTGATGAACTGGTGGTGCAGGACGGCGTTGTGGTTAAGGGTCACAAGGTGGTGATACCCTCGTCGCTGCGAGATGAATACTTCAAAGAGGCACAGAGCAGTTACCCAGGAGCCGACTCCACACTGGCACGCGCTCGTGGTCTGTTCTACTGGCCGGGGATGGCAAGTACATCCGGGACCGCATAGCCTCATGCCCCACGCAACAACCTTGCGCCTCATCAGCAGCAGCAGCCCCTTCTGCAACAACCGCCACCACTACTGCCCTGGACGTCGTTGGCGACAGACATTTTCGAATGATGCGGAAAGCACTGCCAGGTCGATTCCTTTTCTAACTGGTTTGAACTTGACGAACTGACCTCCCTCACGTCTGATATGGTCATCAAGAAGCTGAAGAGACACTTCTCCACCTATGGCGTTCCTGTTTGCCTGAGAACCGACAATGGCTGGCAGTTCACCAGCCACATGTTCCAGCTTTTCGCAGACCGATGGAATTTCCAGCACGTCATGAGCAGTCCCGAGTATCCACAGAGTAATGGACTTGCTGAACGCGCAGTTAGAAGTGCCAAGCACTTGCTGGAGGGAGCACGCATCTCAAAGTCGGACGTCTACCTCGATCTCCTGAATCTCAGAAACATTGCCAGGGATGGTACCCTGAGATCGCCGGCACAGCGCCTGATGTCAAGATTGACGAGGTCTCCGGTCCCCACCGCTCAACAGCAGCTGGTTCCTTGCGCGTTGGAGTCTGCCCCTATCCAGAGACGTCTCCAAGAGAGGCAGAACATCCAGAAACGAGCATACGACAGTTCTAGCAGACCACTCGAGCCTCTACAGCCGGGCCAGGTCGTCCGTCTATGAACTTCGACTGGACATTCCCGTCTGGGCACAGTTGTCAGCCCGACCGACGAGCCACGATTCTACATGGTGGACTGTGAGGGAGCGGTTTACTGGAGAAGTCGACAACACCTGCTTGCTGTGAGGGAGCCCCGCCCACCGCCTGCTGGTCCCTATGCTCCGCCGCTCCTGTTCCAGCTGCCTTCTGCGATGTCTCCCACCCGTCCCCCCATGCTTTACACCCCTCCTCGTCCCTCGGTCTCCACCAACCACGGGGTCTCACCCACCGCATGTTTCCCCTTTCGGTCCCCGCAAGCCTCTCCCACGTCATTTTCGCCTCCTGGATCTCTGTCGCATCTTTCAGGAAAGGGAGGGGAGGGTTGGGTCTGCACGCGCTCGGGACGTGTTAGCAGACCACCAGACAGATATGGCGAGTATGTTTAACTCCATGGCATGGGTGCACATTCCACACTTAATCCCAAGGGGGAAGGATGTAAATTGATAGTGCATGTGAGCCAATCACACACAGGCCAGCACCACTAACTCCACCCCTCCATAACACTTATACTTAACGCCCCATATCCGGCACTTCAGTTCGAGCAGCTAAGATGTATTGATAACCTGTTGTCCTAAGTGCTGCTAAGTGCTCATTAAAGATGTGTTTAAATCACACAATGACTTTGGCTCGTGTTTATATAATGTAAACAAATAAATTGGGGGAATAAATGATTATATAAAGTTTTATTTTAGTGTCGATCGTTTCACTGTTTATTTGGTCAAATTATTTAAACAATGAGTGAATTACTTATGATAATGGCGTGCTAGTGAATGATAGTGCAACAGTCCACCCACCCATCCACACATACATACACACATCCACACACACATCCATCTGTACGCACATCCGCACACACACACCCATCCATCCGAACGCAGACATACATGTACACATCCATGCACACACATACATCCACACACATACATCCACACATACATCCACACATACATCCACACATCCACGTTTGACAGGTATACACACACAAACTACAGATACTCAAACAATGCAACACCTTTAGGGTTATTTTAGGTTAATGGTAATAGCCCTCATTTGCAAAGGCACCAAAGTCTTTATCATATATATATAGGCTCATTGTAGCTTAAAATGAATACTCATCAAGTAAACATCAGAGCATTTGATTCTTGGTCAGGATGTGACATTTACATCAGAAATAAGACAGGTCTCTTAGAGGTCAGCCACCCAGCCTGGCACTGCCACAGTCCCACTATGGCTGTTACCCCCATTCTCCCCACTATGGCAGTCAGTGGGGTTCAGTAAACATGGGAACACAGAGGATCTGCCCTGACCCTTTAATTAGGCAGGTTCATGAGCCCTTAAAACCTGGGACCTCTGCTGCAGTCTCATTACATTTCCTATTAAAGCGACTGGAAGATAGGACTGCAGGACTGTCCCCCAGCCTGGAAATGCCCCAGTCCCACTATGGCCGTGACCCCCACGCTGCACACTGGAAGTCAGTGGGGTTCAGTAAAGGGAGGAACCCACAAAAACTGCCCTCACTCATTAATTAGGCTGGTTCAGGAGCAGGACCTCTGCGACAGTGTCATAAAAAACACACAATTATATTCATCTTATTATTTTTATATAATACAATTATACTTAATTAAATATGATTACATTCATATTTACAAGTCATATATATATATTTATAATAATATATAGTTTAAATGGACTGCAACACAGAAATAGGCTCCCCATTGTGTAATATGGGTATTAGCCACTAGATGGCGTTTACTTTCCCGATCTCATTTTCTAATTAGTTTAATTATTGAATGTGTAACTTTTGTAATGACGAGTTATGACTTCCTTCTCAATTCTATCTATCTATCTATCTATCTATCTATCTATCTATCTATCTATCTATCTATCTATCTATCTATCTATCTATCTATCTATCTATCTATCTATCTATCTATCTATCTATCTGTCTGTCTGTCTGTCTGTCTGTCTGTCTGTCTGTCTGTCTGTCTGTCTGTCTGTCTGTCTGTCTGTCTGTCTCTCTCTCTCTCTGTCTGTCTGTCTCTCTCTGTCTGTCTGTCTGTCTGTCTGTCTGTCTGTCTGTCTGTCTGTCTGTCTGTCTGTCTGTCTGTCTGTCTGTCTGTCTGTCTGTCTGTCTGCCTGCCTGCCTGCCTGTCTGTCTGTCTGTCTGTCTGTCTATCTATCTATCTATCTATCTATCTATCTATCTATCTATCTATCTATCTATCTATCTATCTATCTATCTATCTATCTATCTATCTATCTATCTATCTATCTATCTATTCATCTTCCGGCTGGCTGACGGCCGCCTTTCTTCCTTTGATTCCTTGCAACGCCGAAACCAGAGGCAGAATTCCCGAGATCTTTGCCATTTCGGTAGAGATTTCACTTTTCTTTCAAAGTATCCACTCCGGATTACATTTCGTCGTCTTTATGTACACATTTTTAATCAAATCCTTCTCTCACCCCCCCCCCCCCCCCCCAATATTTCAAAAATAAACGGGCTTCTCACCCATAGAAGCAGCCCCAGCCCCTGGTGAACGTTCCATCGTGTGATGTCACAATGCCCGATGCTCACAGATGTCCAATCGGAATGGATCCTTTTACATATGCCTTTGCAGGAGCCCCAGCCCCTGGTGAACGTTCCATCGTGTGATGTCACAATGCCCAATGCTCAAATACATTCTTGCCATAGAGGGAGTACAGAGAAGGTTCACCAGATTGATTCCTGGGATGTCAGGACTTTCATATGAATAAAGACTGGATAGAATGATTACATTTCGTCGTGTTTATGTACACATTTTTAATCAAATCCTTCTTCCCCCCCCCCCCTCCCCCCAATATTAAAAAAAAATCTGGCTTCTCACCTATAGAAGCAGCCCCAGCCCCTGCTGAACGTTCCACGTGTGATGTCACAATGCCCGATGCTCACAGATGTCCAATCGGAATGGATCCATTTACATATGCCTTTGCAGGAGCCCCAGCCCATGGTGAACGTTCCATTGTGTGATGTCACAATGCCCAATGTTCACATATGTCCAATCGGAATGGATCTATTTACATATGCCTTTGCAGGAGCCCCAGCCCCTGGTGAACGTTCCAGCGTGTGATGTCACAATGCCCAATGCTCAAAGACATTCTTGCCTTAGAGGGAGTACAGAGAAGGTTCAGAAGACTGATTCCTGGGATGTCAGGACTTTCATATGAAGAAAGACTGGATAGACTCGGCTTGTACTAGCTAGATTTTAGAAGATTGAGGTGGGATCTTATAGAAACTTACAAAATTCTTAAGGGGTTGGACAGGCTAAATGCAGGAAGATTGTTCCAGATGTTGGGTAAGTCCAGAACAAGGGGTCACGTTTTAAGGATAGGGGGGAAATCCTTTAGGACCGAGATGAGAAAAACATTTTTCACACAGAGAGTGGTGAATCTCTGGAAATCTCTGCCACAGAAGGTAGTTGTACCAATTCATTGGCTATATTTAAGAGGGAGTTAGATGTGGCCCTTGTGGCTAAAGGGATCAGGGGGTATGGAGAGAAGGCAGGTACAGGATACTGAGTTGGATGATCAGCCATGATCATATTGAATGGTGGTGCAGGCTATGTTTCTATGTTTCCCTCTCCTCACCCCCCTCCCTCTCCCACCATCCCTCTGTCCCCCATCCCCATTCCATCTCTACCCCACCCCCTTCCCTCTCTCTCCCCCAGCCCACTTCCCCCTACCCCTCTGTCCCTCTTCCACCACTCCCCCTCCCCACTCTACCACTTCTCTCCTCCCTTCCCCCTCCACTCTCCCTCCCCACTCGTTCTCCTCTCTCCCCCCACCCCTCTCCCCCTCCCTCCCTCCTCCCCTCCCTCCCCAACCCCCCCTCCCCCACATATCTCTCCCCATCCCCCTCTCTCACCCCCTACCCCGCTCTCCTTTCCCTCCCAAATCTGTCCCGTTTCCTCCTCCTCTCCCCTCCCTCCCCTCTTCTCACCCCCCCCCCCCTCTCCCACCTGTGTGTTTGGGGCCTGGTTAATGTGAGTGTGATGCCGCAGACTCCCCCCCCTACCCCCTCCCGCAAACGCCGTTGGGGAAACAGACCCAACGGGTCTGCACTTGGTCTAGTTTCATCTAAATCTGTGCAATATTTCATGTAGTTCTGTGATGTGGGTCACGAAAACCGATTTCTAGACACATTTTTGATACTCGGCCCACAGCCTATACTGTTAAAATGCTTACACTGAAATTTTCACCTCACAGGAGGGGGAGGGCGAATTGCTATTGCAACACGCAGGGGAAGTGCAAATGGAATTGTTTAAGGTCCACTGCTGAGGGAGGCAGGGAAGTGCTGGAATCTTACATTTGGGAACGGCTTGAGTTGGAGGACCACGCCGCCCGTGGGGACTACGGGTATATTACTAAAAGTCTGTTCTTGACCGGTTTTGGCCATCTGTGATGCGATTTCCGAGAGAACGCCGCCACCTACGACCGTCATTTTTGGCCACCTTGCTCAGAGCCCCCCTCCGCCGTTTGTGTGCCGAGGATTTTTCCCGTCGATGAAAAATGACAGAGATATTAATGTTTTTACAAAATTCCCCATTCTCTCTGCTGCTCCTGCTGGTGGGAGGGGGAGGGACTATAAAACCAGGAAGTGGTGTGCCCCAATCAGTCTCTACAAGATGGAGGTCTGAGCTCTGAATGACTGAACAAATGTCTACACAGCTGTGAGTAAGTACCCTTAATTTGTTTTGAAAGTGAAAATATGTTTATGGTTATTTGAAGGAAAAAAGCACTGCCTGCAAATGGTTGTTTGGGTTGAAGTAAAAAGGCACTCTCTCTCTCTCTGTCCTCTCTCTCTCTCTCTCTCTCTCTCTCTCTCCCTCCCTCCTCTCTCTCCCCTCCCGTCTCTCTCCCTTTCTCTCCCTCCCACCCCCCTCTCCTCTCCCCCTCCTCTCTCCCCCTCTCCCCTCTCTCCCCCCTCATCTCTCCCCCCCTCTCCTCTCTCCCCCCCTCTCCTCTCTCCCCCCCCACTCTCCTCTACCCTCTCCTCTCTCCCCCCCTCCACTCCCCCTCTCTCCTCTCCCCCTCTCTCCTCCCCCCCCCCCCTCTCCTCTCCCCTCTCCTCTCCCCTCTCCTCTCCCCCTTCTCCTCACCCCCCTCTCCTCTCTCCCCCATCTCTCCTCTCCCCCATCTCTCCTCCCCCCTCTCCTCTCCCCCCTCTCCTCCCTCCCCCTCCTCTCTCCCCTCTCCTCTCTCCCCATCCCCCTCTCCTCCGCCCCTCTCCCTCTCCTCTTCTCACCCCTCTCCCCTCCCCTCCCCCCTTCCCCCTCCCTTCTCCCCTCCACCCCCTCTCCCCTCCCCCCTCTCCCCTCCCCCATCTCCTCTTCCCCCTCTCCTCTTCACCCCCCTCTCCTCTTCCCCCTCTCCTCTTCCCCCCTCACCTCTTTCCCCGCTCTCGTCTTCCCCCGCTCTCATCTTCCCCATCTCCTCACCCCTCTCCTCGTCTCACCCCTCTCCTCTCCTCCCCCCTATCCTCTCCCCCGCCATCTCCTCTCCGACTCTCTCTTCCCTACTCTCCTCACCCCTCCTCTCTCCCCTCTTTTTCTCTCCCCCCTCCTCCCCTCCATCCCCTCCCCCACCGTCCCTCCCCTAAACCCACTCCCCTCCACACACCCCTACCCCCTCCCTCCACCCTCCCTCCCCTCCCTGCTCCCCACCTCTCCCCCTCCCCTCTCAGCACACCCTCTCCCCCTCCCCCTCTCCCCCTCTCTCTCTCTCCCCTCCTCCCCTCCATCCCCTCCCGCCTCCCTCCCCTCCACACCTCCTACCCTCTTCCCTCCGCCCTCCCCCTCCCTGCTCCCCACCTCTCCCCCTCACCCCCCTCTCAGCACCCCCTCTATCTCCCCCTCACTCACCCTCTCTCTCTCCTCCCCTCTCTCTCGGTCTCTGCCCCTTCTCTCTCTGCCCTCACTCTCTACCCCGCCCCCCCCCCCCTCTAGATGTGACTGCAAGTTAGGGGCTATGCGTCAGTAGATATGGTGGTTATGGGGTAAAAGGAGCAAATTAATAATATTAATATAATATCAAGGGGGATAATTAGCGTGAGTGCGGGGGGAGGATAGTTAGTGTGTGTGACGCTGCATGCCGCCGCCCCCCCCCCCCCCCCCCCCCACAACCGCACGTTGGGGGAACAGACCCAACGGGTCTGCACTTGGTCTAGTTATATACTAAAACTGTGATCTCATACGTGTGTATCTGTGTGTATGTATGTGTGTGTGCATATATGTGTGTATATGTGTGTGTGTATATATATGTGTGTGTGTGTGTGTATATATGTGTGTGTATATGTGTGTGTTTATGTGTGTGTGTATATATGTGTGTGTATGTGTGTATATATATGTGTGTGTGTGTATATATATATGTGTGTATATGTGTGTGTGTATATGTGTATATATGTATATATATATATGTGTATATGTGTATATATATGACTGTGTGTGTGTGTGTGTGTGAATGAATGAATGATTGAATGAATGAATGAATGAATGAATGAATGAATGAATGAATGAATGAATGAATGAATGAATGAATGATGAATGAATGAATGAATGAATGAATGAATGAATGAATGAATGAATGAATGAATGAATGAATGAATGAATACGTTTATTGCATCTCCTCCGGTTAAAAAATACAAACACGACAACCATTGACACATATGTACACTTATTAGTTAAAATAATAAATAAATATTTAAAAATAATTTTAAAAGAATGTTGCATTTCGTGGAATTACATTTTGCTTCCCCAGTGTTCTCTGTTGGAATTAAGCTCTTAATCGCACATGGGTAGAAACTATTTTTTAGTCTACTGGTGCGAGCCTTCAGAGACCTGAAACGCCACCCAGAGGGTAGCAGAGTGAAAAGGTGGTTGGCAGGGTGGGATGTGTCCTGCTTGATGTTTGTGGCCCGGCGCAAGCATCGGGCCCTATATATATCATCCATATGCTCTCTCTTCATACTGTGTTTTTGATTTTCTGTTTTTGGATTGAATTCTGTTTTTAATTTGTGTCTCTGTGATGTCTTTATTATTTGTTATATTCCGATTATATGTTATTCCGATTACATGTCTATTATTGTTATGTCTGTATTCTTTCTTTATGTGCTGCACGGAGAGGACGCTGGCGCTGTTTGTTCGCCGCTTCTCCGTTTGCTATTGTCTGTTACTATTGTAAAGCGACTTTGAGTCTTAGAAAAGCGCTATAAAAATAAAATTTATTATTATTATTATTATCCAAGAAGGGCAGTTGAGCGTTTGTAATGCTCTGTGCAGTTTTTATAACTCTCTGCAGCGCCCTCCTCTCAGCCACAGTGCAGCTAGCAAACCACACCAGGATGCCATAGGAGAGGATACTTTCCACGGCGCATCGGTAGAAGGACAGCAGCAGCAGCTGTGAGACGTTTGCTCTCCGCAGAGACCTCAGGAAATACAGCCGCTGCTGTGACTTCTTCACGAGAGTGACGGTGTTCATTTGCCATTTGAGGTCCTGGGAGATGTTTATTCCCAGGAACTTAAAGCCAGTGACTCTCTCCACCATGTCTACTTTGATGTATAAAGGAGCAGGTTCCTCTCTCCTCTTCCTCCTGAAGTTAACGACCAGTTCTTTTGTCTTTGATGAGTTGAGTACCAGGTTGTTTTTGGTACACCAGACAGTCAGTTTTTGGACTTCACCTCTGTAGGCAGACTCGTCGTTGTTGTTTATCAGTCCCATCACAGTCGTGTCGTCTGCAAACTTGATGATCCTGTTTGTACTGTGTGTTGGTGTACAGTCATAAGTGTATATTGTATACAAGATGGGACTCAGCACACAACCTTGTGGCGCTCCTGTGCTGAGCGTCAGGACTGGGGAGTAATTGGACCCCGTCCTGACAGTCTGTGGGCGGTCTGTTAAAAAGTCCTTAATCCATCCGCCTGTGTTTGCATTAACACCCAGATCAGACAGTTTGTCCACCATTCTGCTGGGGATGATGGCATTAAATGCAGAACTAAAATCTACAAATAACATCCTCACATATGAGCCAGGGCGCTCCAGATGTGTCAGTGCAGAATGTAGAGCTATGTTGATGGCATCCTCCGTTGACCTATTAGCTCTATATGCAAACTGATGCTGATCCAGGGTGGATGGGAGTGAGGACTTAATGTGAGCCAGGACCAGCCGTTCAAAACACTTCATCGCCGTTGAAGTGAGAGCAACAGGTCTATAGTCATTCAAGCTGGTAATAGATGTTTTTTTGGGTACAGGCACGATGGTAGCAGTTTTGAAGCATTTAGGGACAGTGCACGTTGACAGAGAGAGGTTAAAGATGTCGCTAAAAACCTCCGCTAACTGGTCTGCACAGTCCCGCAATACTCTCCCTGGGATGCCATCTGGGCCAGCAGCCTTCCTGGGGTTGACCCTGCGGAGTGCTCTTCTGACGTCCTCCGTACTCACAGTGAGTGCCAGGTCGTCAGTGCTGGGTGCGGCTACAGGTGCAGGCTCCGCCTCATTCAGGTCAAAACGGGCGAAAAAGTGGTTGAGCTCCTCAGCTAGCGAGTTGTTACTGCTGCTGATGGTCGCCCCCCCCCCCCCCCCTTGCCCTTGTAGTTGGTAAGTTGCTGAATGCCCTGCCAGACACGCCGAGGGTCCCTCTCGTTAAAATACCCCTCTAACCTTCTTCCATAGGCTGTCTTTGCCTCTCTTTAGTTTAGATCTGGCAGTGCTGTACAGTTCATCACTGCCAGATCTAAAGGTTGAGTTGCGTTCCCTCAGCAGCTTCCTGACATCCCTGGTCATCAATGATTTGTTGTTTGGATAGCACCTGACCTCCCTGTCGACAGTGACGTTGTTGATACAGTTCTGTATATAGAACATGACTGTGGATGTGTATTCTTGTATGTCCTGGTTTGCAAAAAGGTCCCACTGGGTGCGCTCAAAACAGTCCTGAAGTTGGGCGGCAGCGCCCTCGGGCCAAGTCTTTATGTTTCTCACACTGGGCTTGGTTCTCATAATGAGAGGCATGTATGCCGGGGTGAGAAAGAGTGATAGATGGTCAGACTGGTCGAGGTGAGGGAGAGAGGAGGCTTTGTATCCATCCTTAATGTTGCTGTATACGTGATCCAGTGTATTTTGACCTCTCGTCGGACACGTGACATGCTGGTGGAATTTAGGGAGGACAGTTTTTAGATTAGCCTGATTGAAGTCTCCAGCCACGATGAAAATCCCATCAGGGTGCGCAGTCTGTAGTTTGTTGATTGATGCTAGCAGAGTGTTCAGTGCTAGCTTGACGTTAGCGCTTGGTGGAATATAAACAGTCCGAATAACGACATCTGTGAACTCCCGCGGCAGATAGAAGGGTCGACATTTCAATGTAATAAACTCCATGTCTGGTGAACAATGTCTCTCGACAATGTTTACATTTGTGCACCATTTGTCATAGGAGTAAATACATGGCCCCCCTCCTCTGCTCTTACCGGAGTCACTGCTCCTGTCGGCCCGGTGTGCTGTGCGACCTACCAGACTGATGGCCTCGTCCGGGATCCCAGCGTGAAGCCAGGTCTGAGTTACCACCATAATCGAGCAGGTTTGCACAGTTGTATTTTCTTCATTGATCAGCTCCAGCTCGCCCATCTTGTTGCTGAGCGATCGGGCGTTCATCAAAAAAATGCTGGGTAGCGCCGGTCTGTAAGGAGCTTCCTTTAGCCTTGCGTGAATGCCGGCTCGACAACCGCGCTTCTGCCGCCTCTGTCTGCGCCGCTCCGTTTGTTCGGTATGGTGATCCACTCGGACTCCGCTGGGCGGGTGATTTCTGGCGGGATATAGTCGTTGTGGGAGCGTCTTACGAACTCTAGTTAGCTACACAACGTCCCAATCCTTAAAAGGTCCTGCCGGTTGTATGTCGAGTCGCAGGTCCACAGACAGACGGACAAAACAGACAAAAACAACAACATCCACACGGGGGAGAGCAAAGCCGCTGCATTCAGGTGCGCCGCCATTTGTGCATTGTGTTTGTATATGTGTGTTTGTATATGTGTGTGTGTGTGTGCGCGCGCGCGCGCGTGTGTGTGTGTGTGTGTGTGTGTGTGTATGTGTGTGTGTGTGCATATGTGTGTGGGTGTGTGTGTGCGTTTGTGTGTGTGTGCGTATGTGTGTGTGTGTCTGTGTGTGTGTGTGTGTGTGTGTGTGTGTTGTCTTTACATCTTCGCAAAACACTATGCAGAAATGTCAACATTTTTACATATTCTGATTGACATATCTCCCCTCTAGGTCGAGAACACCTTCACTGAACATTTTATGCTTTATTTCTCGACTTATTACTGATTAAAAGTAGGTAAAAAAGTTTAATAACATCAAAAGATTGAATTTAAAACGATCATCTTTCACTGATGACGTCACAATTACTCGGCTCGGAGCTGTCTCACACACAGATTCTTCCACGTGCTTTGAGTGACATCGCATACAACAGATAATCCTCCGACATTTTCGCCACCTCCAACGGGATCCCACCACCGGCCACATCTTCCCATCTCCTCCCCTTTCAGCTTTCCGCAGAAACCGCTCCCTCCGTAACTCCCTTGTCAATTCGTCCCTTCCCACCTAAACCAGCCCTTCCACTGGTACTTTCCCTTACAACTGCAGGAAGTGCTACACTTTACCTCCCCACTTGACTCCATTCAAGGACCCAAGCAGTCTTTCCAGATGAGTCAGTGGTTCACCTGCACCTCCTCCCATGTCATCTATTGCATCCGCTGTTCTAGATGTCAGCTGCTCTACATCCGTAAGACCAAGCATAGGCTCAGCGATCGCTTCGCCCAACACCTCCGCTCGGTTCGCAATAACCAACCCGATCTCCCGGAGACCTCGCTCTCCAACTCCCCCTCCCATTCCGAATCCGACCTTTCTGTCCGGAGCCTCCTCCATGGCCAGAGTGAGTCCCACTGCAAATTGGAGGAGCAGCACCTCATATTTCGCTTGGGTAGTTTACGCCCCAGCGGTATGAACATTGACCTCCAATTTCAGGTAGTCCTTGTTTTCTCCCTCCTTCCCCTCCACTTCCCAGCTCTCCCACAGCCCACTGTCTCCGCCTCTTCCTTTCTTCTTCCCACTCCCCTCCACCTCCACATAAGTCTGAAGAAGGGTCTCGATCCGAAACATCACTTATTCCATCACTCCATAGATGCTGCCGCACCCGCTGAGTTTCTCCAGCATTTTTGTCTACCTCAGCAGATTCCTATTAAATCGTTTCCCTTTCACATTGAACCCGTGTCCTCTGGTCCTCGATTCCCCTACTCTGGGGAAAAATTCAGTGCATCTAACTAAATTGTGTTCTTTGCAAGATTCCAGCATCTGCAGTTTCTTGTGTCTCCCTCACCTATATCCACCTATTACTTCTGAGGAAGGGTCTCAACCTGAAACGTCACCCATTCCTTCTCTCTAGAGATGCTGCTGAGTTACTCCAGCATTTTGTGCCCACCTGTCACTTACCAGGCTTTGTCCAGCCCTCATCGCTTTTTCCAGCTTCCTCCCCCCACGTCTCCATTCAGTCTGAAGAAAGGTCCTCTCCTCCCACGTGTGCCCATTCCCACTAAAACGATGGAGAACTCAGTGGATCAGGCCGTATCTGGAGAGGGAAGGGAATCTAAGGGGACCACTCCCACCTCTGCTTTCCAACTTTCTCCGCCCACCCCACACCAATCAGCTGATGAAGGGTACTCACCTAGAATCAGTGATTCCACGCCTCAAAACAAAATCCTCAAATAGAATTGCAAATTTCCTGGAATTTGATGGTATTTCCTGAAATTTTCAAAAATGCTTCCTGCGTGTTATTTGTTGTGGTTTTTTTTGCGGGCACACTTAACAACACAAAGAAGAACAAGGCAAAACAGATCCTTGTAACAATACCGTATCTGCCTGCTTCTGTTACTCACTTGTACAGTGTTATGTAGCGTGGTTACAAAACCTACCATCAGCGGTGCTTCACATCTGCCCGCTATCTGTGCGTGTGATTCTGGAGGCTGGCGGGGGATTAAAATGCAGCTTTGTGATGGTTGCCGGAGAGGTATTTGCACAGTTAGTGCGCAGGCACAGCTATAGTGGGAGGGGGAGGGGTAGAAATTGAGTGGGGGGGGGGGGGGGGGGGGGCACGCGGCGTCACAGAAGAGGGCTCGTCCCCGAACGCAATATTCCACAACTCACCCATAGGTCCCAATACTCACCACTGCCTAGAGAGGGAGGGGGTAGAGAGGGAGGGGGCAGAGAGGGAGAGGGGGTAGAGAGGGGGAGGGTAGAGAGGGGGAGGGAAGGAGAGAGGGAGCAAAGATCTTAGAGCGGAGGGACGGGGTAGTGAGGGGGAGGGAGTGTAGAGAGAGAGGGAGGGAGGTAGAGAAGGAGGGGGACAGGGAAGGGGGTAGAGAGGGGGAGGGAAGAAGAGAGGGAGGGGCGTGCGTGGGTGTGTAGACGTTTGAACAACCCTCCCTGCTCAACTTCCCAGGATGTTTGGCCTCTCCTCCACTCCCCCAATCCCTCCCTCACCTTTTCGAGCGGAGCCGATGGAGCTGGTCTTAGCGGGGCCAGGTGAGCGTGTCCGATCGTGCGGGGCCGAACGGGTCCGAGCAGTCTAATTTAAGTGTAAAAATGCAAAGGAATAATTAAAATACAACTGGTATTAAATCCAAGTGTTTTTAAATAAATGTGATTCAATGCAATAGCAAAGTATTTTAAAAATTCAACTCTTGTAAAATAAAACTTAGTCAATGTAATTGTGAAGTCTTTTCAAAATCACAACTGTTATTAAATAAATGTTATTCAATGCAATAGCGAAGTATTTTGGATCGATGGGGTCATCAATTGTAGCAAGACCAAGCGGTTAGAACAAATAGTTTTATTAACAAAACGCATTTGAATTACACGTGCACTTAGTCGAGAGAAACGGTTTGAAGCTGTTGTCATTGCAAAGAGCACTAGCTAACTGAAAACACCTCCTAACTCGAAACCCCGCGAAAAAAACCCTGTCACTTGACAGTCCCGAGGGTTCTGCATAACATAGCTTAACCACTGGGTGCCGCTACAGACGACTCAATCAGTAATGGGACTGGTGTGGCCATACTCACCATTTCACAAGTGGGAAGAACAGTCTTTGGAAAACAAGATTGCAAGGGATTAGAGGGAAGCTTGAGATGAATAGGAAATAACAGGAGAACAAAATGTTTATTGTAATTCAGAGAACAATTAAACATGTGCATGGCCAAAGGCCACTGAATATGTGGGAAACAGTTCTTAAGGAATTAACTGAAGGATGACGGTTACTCTTTGGGAGAGAGGCTACTGGAGCTCAAACCACAGGGATAATACATGGCCCACTACACCAGAGAATCCAATAATAGTCATATTCTGGGTAGGCTATACTTTGCAAAGAGAAGGCACTGATGTGAGGAACTGGTACGCAACTGAAACCAGTTTGGAGCAACTTCTGATCAAGACAAAGAGAAAAGGATACAGTATGATGTTGCTGCAAGTATAGTGGTTGAAAAATCAGTGAAATGTTATTAAGCAGCACAGTCCAAACAAGGGTGTGATCCATGCCACCAAGTAAAAATCTCAGATGAAAAAGAAACGATTTCCATTTTACCCGAATGGAGCGAGAGGTAAGTAAACCCTCAGCTCCTCCTAAATCAAGAGCCGGTCGCCAACAATAGTGATCAATGGAGACGGTCATGTTAGCATTTGGAAACTTAGGTTTTCCCACAATAAACTCCCTTATTTCTTCTCAATTGCCAATTCATTAATTTGAGTGAGAAAACTGCTCACCAGGAGATAGTAAATTCACCAGGCAAGAGGGGGCTCAGGCTTCGAACTAATAATTGGAATTTCACATTTCCAGTGTCCACTTTAGAGGATTGAACCTTTTCTGACTATTATTACATCCCAGCTCTTGTTAATGTCCCTTTAGAGATAAGACAATTAAATGTTTTGGAATCAATGAAGAAAAATAGGAAATAATTTGGAATTCATCATACTTTACAAAAGTGCAAATGAGGTGGCACCAACCTGGATGAGGGAGAATGGACAGACCATCCAAAGTCACCTATCTTCAGCTCCCCATGAAGGCCGCTCATCAGATTCTCTGGTTTAATGTCCCGATGAATGACCTTCTTTGCTAGAAAATATAGCAATGCATCTGCCAGCTCCAAAATGTACTGGAATAAAAGAAACAATGAGCATCGCTTCATTCACTGCTCTCTTAAGGTAATTAATAAAAAACAACATTTTTGAAAATAATAAACACATTACGAAACAGCACACAGACCAGGTATAGGCATCAATCAAATATTCAGTCATATGGGGAATAATCAATGCAAGTTTGGAGATCAAAGGAATGGGTTCTGCACAAATATCAGAAGCGACGCACAAATTGCCCAAGTGTGTACATTGTGGCCGTGGATAATGACAATGCACGTATCCAGTGAAACGAGTTCCTTACTCCAAATTTCTTCCAGATGTCACAAACATAACTGATTCATCTGCTCGCTAGAATTTCTGCACATTAAATTGAACTTACTTATGGTCTAAATTCCAGCATTCCCATGTTCCACAATATGAATTGATAATTCACCTAAATATTAACAGCCTGAGAAACGGGATTACTGGAATGATTTTAACGAGGCTGCTTTGGTCCCCTTCTCAACTCTGTGGAAGTTTTCGACCTTTGATTGCAGAAGGCATTTGGAAGGATGTTGCCAGGCCTTGAGGTTCTGAGCTACAGGGAAAAGTTCTCAGGAGAACGTAGTCCTTGACCCGGACCAGCGGATCACGGCTTCGGAGGGGGGGGGGGGGGGCGGCCCATGGCCGTTGAACCAGGCAGTGCCCAGCAAAGATTGGTGCCCAGCAAAGATTATAGAGCAGAGCATAATCTTTGGTCTGAATGGTAGAGGCTGTGGATCTTGTGCTGCGCCTGGAACTCCGGTGAGGTGACGGCTCTGGCCGCTGGTGGCCGCTGGAGAGGCGAGGAAGGGTCTGTGGAGTCACCGGTGGAGGGAGGCCCGTGGGGAGTTGGAGTAGAGATACGGGCAGCAGCATCGGTGGCTTTCTGAAGACAGTGAAGGTCGGCTAAAGTGGCTGCAGTGGCTTCGCCCGGTGAGATGGTGAGTTTCAGTGGCCCGGGCCTGGGTGTGTGTTTGTGGGTGTGTGTGTGTGTGTGTGTGTGTGTGTGTGTGTGTGTGTGTGTGTGTGTGTGTGTGTGTGTGTGTGTGTGTGTGTGTGTGTGTGTGTGTGTGTGTGTGTGTGTGTGTCAGTGGGTGTGGGTGTGTTAGTGAGTGGGTGTGAGTGAGTGAGTGGGTGTGCGTGAGTGGGTGATTTGGTGTGGTGTGAGTGAGTGGGTGTGTGGGAGTGGGTGAGTGGGTGTGGGTGGGTGAGTGGGTGTGAGTTAGTGGGTGTGTGTGAGTGAGTGTGGGTGGGTGTATGTGAGTGTGTGTCTGAGTGTGTGTCTGAGTGTGTGTCTGAGTGTGTGCGTTAGTGGGAGGGTGAATTTTGTAAATGCACAGTTAAAACATTAGATTGAATTGAATTGAATCCTTTATTTGTCATTCAGACCTTTCGGTCTGAACGAAATGCTGTTGCCTGCAGCCATACATGTAATAATAACAAAACACAATAAACACAAATTAACATCCACCACAGTGAGTTCACCAAACACCTCCTCACTGTGATGGAGGCAAAAGTCTTAGGGGGCCTTTTCACGGGGCGAGTTGACGCAAGATGTCACCAGAGTGAAGAGGTCGTGGTCCAGCACGAGTCTCGCACGATATAACGGGGGTAGATAAAGAGTTCCCACGGTACTCGGCATTTCTGTTATTTGTGCGAGTGACTTGTCCGTTTCCCGAGCTTTCCCGTTAAATCTTGAATGAACATCGTGAACTACACGTGACACAAATGATGTAACTTTTTTTCACACACTATATATATCCTCCCTTGGTTGAATTGGCTCATTTGGAGACATATTTTACTGTGTATGTGGGAGACACAGATGGACTGAGCACAGTACCTCGGTCTTACTGTGTGTGGGAGAGGGGGAGAAAGAGACGTACACTCACAGAGGCAGAGTCTCTCAGCCTGTGTAAGAGGGAGGGAGAGAGAGAGAGAGAGGCACACACAAGGTGGATGTGAAATCTCACCTGCCTGTTTCAGTGACAGACACCCGCCGCCAGTAAATGAAGACACCCCCATCTGTCTCCCCCTCCTCTCCCTCGACTCCCCCACCTTTCCCTCCCAACTCCAGTCCCGTCCCGACCCCCTGGGAAACTGAATAGAGCAACAATATAGATATAGAAACTGAAACAATATAGAAACTGAATAGCGCAACATGGCAAAAACATCTCTGACACGCTTTACCCCCTTTCTTTGAGATTTTCTGGGAGCCATCTCTGCAAGTGTTCCTGTTAAAAAGATTATCCAACAATGACAATTAGGTGGGACGTCCTCGAAGGACACATGTTCCCTTGTCGATATTGAGACCACCTGTTTTACTCACCTTCTGTCCCCTCTGTCCAGCTTCTGGGTTTACCGTTCGCGGGAGTTCCCACGCGCTATATCTCTAAAATCTGAAGTTAGGTAATGTCTAAAGGAACTGCAGACGCTGGTTAATGCTGGTTAATACGGACAGAAGGACACAAAATGTTGGTGTAACTCAGCAGGTAAGTCAGATCTGGGAAGAAAAACATAAAAAGCTGGAGTAAGTCAGCGGGTCAGGCAGCATCTCTGGAGAAAAAGAATAGGTGACGATTCGAATCGGAACCCTTCTTCAGACAGCCTAATCGGAATTGAGTCTGAAGATGTGTCTCGTCCCGAAACATCAGCTTTTTTTCTCCAGAGATGCTGCTTGACTCGCTGGGTTACTCCAGCTTTTTGTGTCTGTCTTCGGTTTAAATCAGCATGTGCAGTTCACTCCTTACACGGGTCTCTGTACAACATTGATTGGTAGCGTTCCGGACCGCTGGACCCGAGGACTCCGACCTGTATCTCTCAAAGAAGTACATGTGAAAAATTTCTCACGGACCATAAAAATGCGTAACCTTTCAGTAA
The DNA here is from genome assembly GCF_010909765.2 of Amblyraja radiata. Taxonomy (NCBI): domain Eukaryota; kingdom Metazoa; phylum Chordata; class Chondrichthyes; order Rajiformes; family Rajidae; genus Amblyraja; species Amblyraja radiata. Next base: position 35,542,620 of record NC_045971.1, read on the forward strand.
AGTCCCTTTTAAAGATTATAGTTATTTTCTTGAATCTCATTAACATAACTCATGAATAAGTTGATGTCCATATGCGGATGCAAATCTTTATTTTTATTTATTTTTTAAATTCAATCCCACATAAGATAATTTTTACTCACCTTCTGTTCCCTCTGTCCAGCTTCCGGGTTCACCGTTCGCAGGAGTTCCCACGGTACCCGCAAGAGTTATTACGGATATCGCACTGGCCACTACGTTTATATAATGTTGCAATACTCAACCACAAGTGTACAAGTCAATCTTGGAGAAATTCAAACTTTCTTGAATTTTCTCCCGAGTGACCAAGTTACACGATGACCTGCCGTTAGCGCTACGGTGGTCCACGGTGGTCCACGAATGCCGCACTGTTATCGCACGAGGTTCCCACGATGTTAAACTCCGGTTAACTCTTGCGTCAAGTCGCCCCGTGAAAAGGCCGCTTTACTGTCTCTTCCCTCCTCTTCTCCCTCTGCGCCGAGGCGATACCCCACCGGGCGATGGTAAGTCAGTCCCGCGGTTCAAGCTCCGCGGCCCGGGGGTGGTCGAAGCTGCCCGCAGCTGTTGCAACGGGTGCTCCGGAAAACAGGCACCAGCCTGTGACCTGCGAGCTCCCGACATTGTCCTCCACTGGCCCGCGGCCGAGCCCCGGATCCAGGTTGCCGCCGCCAGAACGCCGCCTCAGCCGCCGTAGCACCGTCTCCGCCCCGCACCGGGCCGCCCACAAGGCAGCGTCTCAGCCCCGCACCGGGCTGCCCCCACGGGAGCACCTTCCAGCCGGGAGCCGGTCCGCCCACACGGCAGCGTCTCAGCCCCGCGCCAGGCCGCTCACACGGGAGCGCCTTCCAGCCAGTAGCCGTGCCGCTCACACAGGAGTGTCTCAGCCCCGCGCCGTCCGCCCTCACCGGAGCGCCGAGTCGTGCCGCTACTCGGACGTCGCCACAGCTCGAAGACGGCCAGCCTCGCGTTGGTGAGTCCTGGCTGGCTCTACCTCCGGACCCTCGAGGTCGGTCGCAGGTTGGAGGCCGCCAGCTCCGCCATTAGGCCTCAGCGCAGACGGGGGAAGAGAAGGGGGATACGACAAAAAGTCGCATTCCCCCGAAGGGAGAGACAGAAAGCTCTGTTTCACCCTCCCCCCACACAGATAACACCACCTAATAACCAAAAAAATTACTAAACTAGACCAAAAAAACAACACAAAAAGTAAAAACAGACAGACTGCAGGCGAGCCGCAGCTGTATCACAGCGCCGCCACTTCCGGAATCAACACGTTCTGTTGAACTTGTTGAGTATAGACTTTGTGACCTGTTTCCAAATGTTTGTGTTAGCTTAAGAATACTATTAACAATTCCAGCCACAGTAGCTTCTGCAGAGAGGTCATTTAGCAAACTCAAACTGAGTAAGAATTATTTAATGTCTACAATGTCCCAGGAATGTGTTGTGGATTTAGCCAGGCTAAGTATTGAATCAATCATTGCCAGAACAATACATTTTTATGCTGTGATTCGAAATGTTTCCCAAAAAAAGGCCAGGAAAGCTCTTTAATTAAAGTAAATAATTATGTCTATTGATGATCTGATCTGCTTTAAAATACAAAAGGATGTTTTGTGTGAATTCTTCCTCCTTATCTGTATTGTAGCATAAAAAATATGTTCAAAACAAATCCAATCCAACTTTATTTGTTAAGCACTTTAAGACAACCAAAGTTGACCAAAGTGCTGTACAGAAGAATAAACAAGACATCATAAACAGACAACATAACAGAACATAACATAACAGCTCACATAAGGCGCAAAAATTACATATGAAATACAACAATAAATTAAAAGACATAAAACATGAGTAAAAATAATAGCCACGCAATAAAGCAATCAAAATAAGAAATTAAATCAAGTAAATAAAGTCGACATCTTACTGGGTATCAAAGGCCACGGAGAAGAGATGGGTTTTAAGAAGTGATTTAAAAACAGACAGAGAAGAGGCCTGTTTAATGTGGAGAGGCAGATCGTTCCATAATTTGGGTGCCGACACAGCAAAGGCACGGTCCCCTCTGAGCTTCCACTTAGTTTTAGGCCCACTCAAGAGCAGCTGATTATCTGACCTGAGAGAGCGGGCGGGTGTATAAGGGTGTAGAAGCTCAGATAGGTAGGGCGGGGCAAGACCATTTAGGGATTTAAAAGCAAATAAAATAATTTTAAAATGGATCCTAAACTGAATAGGCAACCAGTGGAGTGAGGCTAAAATGTGCGAAATGTGCTCATGTTTACGTGTGCCAGTTAAAAGACGTACAGCTGCATTATGTACCATCTGGAGACGGGCGATGGAGGACCCACTAACCCCCACATACAATGCATTGCAGTAATCCAGCCGAGTGGTAACAAAGGCGTGGATTTCTGTCTCAAAGTGCTGCCTTGACAGAATTGGCTTTATTTTGGCCAGCTGTCTCAAATGGAAAAAGCATGATTTAACAACAGCCTTGATCTGACTGTCAAATTTAAGCTCAGGGTCCACTTTAACCCCTAGGTTTGTGATGCTTGGTTTGATATACTGGGCCAGGGAGCCCAGATCTACAGGGGGGGGGGGGCCCAGTGGTGCCACCAAAAACCATTACTTCTGTCTTTTTATCATTACATTTAAAAAAGTTCAGAGCCATCCAGGCCTTTATGTCGTTGAGACACTCAAGTAACAGTCCGACAGAGTGTTCATCCTTCTTTTTAAGAGGCACATAAATCTGACTGTCATCTGCATAAATGTGGAATTAAATTTCATGTTTCCTAAGTATGGAACCAAATAGAGAGAAAAGAGGAGAGGGCCAAGAACTGAGCCCTGTGGGACCCCACACGAGAGAGGAGCAGAGGAGGATACAGAGTCCCCAAGGCTGACACAGAAAGTTCGATCAGCCAGGTACGACCTGAACCACTCCAGTGCTATGCCCCTGATACCCACCCACTGCTTCAAACGTGAGATCAATATTTCATGATCCACTGTGTCAAAAGCAGCAGTCAAATCTAAAAAAATATCATTAAACACTCTTAAAATGTGCTTTCTTCTTTCTGATCAGTTTATTTTATTTATATTTATTTATATTTATCATGGAGGGAGTATAGGAGGGAGTATAGGAGCATGAGGCCTCAAATGCAGAAAATCAACAGAGCGCTCCATTCCATCCCTCTCTCATTTTTCATACCTCTTTTTGCCTTACAGGCTACCGCACATGGCATAACCCGCCAGTGGATAAAAACAGGATGACTATTGGAGAAGGGACAGGGCCCGAAAGAAACTTTGTACCCACTGATAAAATTCCTCTCAGAGGCCCCGTGTACAAGCACACCCAGGTCTCGTTGCACCTCCCTTTTTCCTAATCTGATACTATTCAGGTAATTATCTGCCATTCTGTTCATACCACCAAAAAGGATAACCTCACATTTATCCATATTATACTGCATCTGCCATGCATCTGCCCACTCACCCAACCAATCCAAGTCACCTTGCAGCCTCATAGCATCCTCATCGCAGCTCATGCTGCCACCCAGTTTTGTGTCATCCGCAAACTTGGAGATGTCACATTTAATTATCTTGTCTAAATCATTTATATTGTAAATAACTTGGGTCCCAGCATCGAGTTTTAGTCACTGTGTGCCATCCTGTAAAGGACCCGGTAATTCCTACGCTTTGCATTCTGTCTGCCAACCAGTTCTCTATCCATGTCAATACCCTACTCCCATTAGCATGTGTTCTTATTTTGCATACTAATCTATTGTGAAAGACCCTGTGAAAGACTTTTTGAAAGCCCAAATGCACCACCCACTGGCTCTCCCTTATCCATTCTACTTGTTACATTCTCAAAAAAATCCAGAAGATAAGTCAAGGAAGATTTCCCCTTCATAAATCCATGCTGGCTTTGACCGATCCTGTTACTGCTTTCCAGATGCACTGCTATAACATCTTTAACAATCGACTCAAGCATCTTCCCCATTACCGGTCTATAATTCCCTGTTTTTAGGCTGTGGGCCGAAGTGCTTTTTTGTTTAAGTTTGTGACCCAAATCACGTAACTACCTGAATTTTTAACATATTGTGTAAAAATATTATAGAAATCATACCTGAAACTCGCATTTAAAAAATATGAGAAAAACCTCCAGTTTACCGAGTAGTAATTGTCCAATCAAAGCACCTTTGACATTGAGATTGGACGCCAATTGACCATTCACTCGCTTTGTTTCATGGTCGCTAGGTAGCAAGCACTCTGGGATCATGGCTGCCTCCGAATTACATCAAAATAATAGCAAGGAATAAAGGTAATGCTAACCTTGCTGATAATTTTGTTTTATAATTGATTTATCTTTATAAAGTTATGATGTGAACTGTTAAATAAAAATGATAAATAACAAATGTAGAGCTGGGGTTAGTATTAGGATTAGGGTCAGTCAGTCAGTAGGACTGTTACAAAATGTTGAGATTTTAAAAATCAAGCCTGTAATTTATCTCATCGGATAAAGCACAAAAAAACGAATTTGAGACCTAATTCACTTTCATTTCTTCAGTATTAAAAAAGTAATTTTCGTACTCAGAAATTAGCATCTTGTTCCCTATTGCTTTTCCATTAATTTGACACAAAAGCTGTGATCGAGGACAGTCAATTGACATAAAAGCCCATAACATAAAATTAAGAAAACTGAATAAATGTTTCAGTTATTGTAGATTGAAGCTTTCTGAAACAAATATGATGCATCTTACTTGGATGGGCTGAAATTAAAGTATATAATTAGTTAATTACCTAATTAAGTAACTAATTACTAAATTAACCGTTGTGACGGAAATAGTAATAAACACCCAGACTGCCTTAAAAATAATTTAATCTGATATTCTCAAGATCAGAACTTTAATATTAATCACAGCAATGAAGGAGGAAACTATATCCTGGCCTGTGTCTCACAGGGAGCAAATGAAGAGAGGGAGAAAAATACTGGGGTGAGGTTTAATACTTGCAGGGAGAATACTTACTGATGAGCCTGGGCTAGTGCATGCCTGATAGGCCAAATAACCATATAACCATATAACCAAATGAGCTCTTTAAAAAAAATCTGAGCAGATTCTCAGTGAAAGGCAAATTTTCTGGACTTTTTCTGGCCTGGCACGGGCCTTTTGGGCCAAAATGCTCCTCCTGGGCTAATACGAGCATTTTGGGCTAAAGGGACTAGTTTCTCGGCTAATAGGAACCTTGTGGGCCAAAATTAGTGGTTTCAGGCAGGCAAAATAACTCATTTCATTTCATTTCCAATTGCATTGCAGATTCAAGCTCAGGGTATGCTGAATAGCTCATTGCATTTTCATTTCACTTCCATTGCCATTGTAGTTTCAAGCACAGGGCAGGCCCAAGCCAAACAGCTCATTGCATTTTCACTTCATTTCCATTGCCATTGCACTTTCAAGCACAGGGCAGGCTCAAACCAAACAGCTCATTGCATTTTCACTTCGTTTCCATTGCCATTGCAGTGTCAAGCACAGGACGGGCCAAACAACTCATTTCATTTTTCATTAAGGGCTAACAAATAATTTATTCAAGTACATTGCAGACTCACAGTGTTCTGTAGTTTCCCAGCTCAGACAGAGAGTTGTGACATCTCCCTCACCATCTTGCAGACAGACTGAGCCACGCCCACACTTCCGGGTTTTATAGTCCGTCCCCCTTCCGGAAGGAGCGTGGCCTTCATGTGATTGACAGGAGAGATAATCAAAAAGTTGTAAACACTGCCCAGGCCATCACCGGCTCTGACCTCCACACCATCGAAGGGATCTATCGAAGTCGCTGCCACAAAAAGGCAGCCAACATCATCAAAGACCCACACCATCCTGGCCACACACTCATTTCACAATTGCCATCGGGAAGAAGGTACAGGAGCCTGAAAACTAACGTCCAGGTTCAGGAACAGCTTCTTCCCTACAGCCGGCAGGCTATTAAACACGACAACAAATAAGCTCTGAACTGCAACAAACTATTACTATTATTGCACTATATTTGCTATTTATTGAGTATGTGTGCATGTGTATACACACACTGAACTTTTTTTTCTTCTCCAGTGATGTACTATGTTTACATATTCAGTTGTGCTGCAGCAAGTAAGAATTGCATTGTCCTATCTGGGACTTATGACAATAAAACACTCTTGACTCTTGATATAAGTGTGAAGAAGGGTCTCGAGCTAAAACGTCATCAATTCCTTCCCTTCAGAAATGCTGTCTATCCCGCTGAGACAATAGACAATAACTGCAGGAGTAGGCCATTCGGCCCTTCGAGCCAGCACTGCCATTCAATGTGATCAAGGCTGTTCAACCCCAATCAGTCCCCGTTCCTGCCTTCTCCCCATATCACCTGACTGCTATCTTTAAGAGCCCTCTAGCATGTCCAAACCTTTAATAATCTTATATGTTTCAATAAGATCCCCTCATCCTCTCTCTTGAATTTATCCAGAAAACCATCTCCATTGTCCTCTGAGGCAGAGAATTCCACAGACTCACAACTCTCTGTGAGAAAATGTGTTTCCTTGTCTCCGTTCTAAATGGCTTACTTCTTATTCTTAAACTGTGGCCACTGGTTCTGGGCTTCCCCAACATCGGGAACATGTTTCCTGCCTCTAGCATGTCCAAACCTTTAATAGTCTTATATGTTTCAATAAGATCCCCTCATCCTTCTAAACTACAGAGTATACAATCCCAGCCACTCCATTCTCTCAGCATATGACAATCCCGCCATCCCGGGAATTAACCTTGTAAATCTATGCTGCAGTCCCTCAGTAGCAAGAATTTCCTTCCTCAAATTAGTGGATCATAGTATCCTCACAGTTCACACTGACACCCAGCATTGTGTCATAGATTTACAAGGTTAATTCTCGGGATGGCAAGACTGTCATATGCTGAGTGAATGGAGTGGCTGGGCCTGTATACTCTGGAGTTTAGAAGGATGAGAGGGTATCTTATTGGAACATATAAGATTATTAAAGTTTGGAGACGCTGGAGCCAGGAAAAATGTTCCCTATGTTGGGGGAGTCCAGAACCAGGGGCCACAGTTTAAGAATAAGGGTAAGCCATTTAGAACACAGACGAGGAAACATTTTTTCTCACAGAGAGTTGTGAGTCTGTGGAATTCTCTGCCTCAGAGGACGATGGAGCATCTCCTATGTGGGATCTCTCTTTTTATTTATTTGTTTATTTATTTATTTATTTATTTTTCAATTCCAAGACTTTATTCGACACAACAAATGATACAACAGATCAAGTCATAAACAAAAAAGAAATTACATTATATCGTGTCATTATAACACAACATTACAATCATTGTTCACAATACTCTCAACCCCACGCGGTGACCAGCGCCCACGGAAAACCTCCAAAGTCCCCGTGGACACCTCGTGTTCCCTCTCCAGGGACACACGTGCACGGACGTAGGCCCCAAAAAGGGGCAGGCAGCCGACTCTAGCCTGACCATCAACCGCCTGCTGCCTGGACCCGCGAATGGCCATCTTGGCCAGGCCCAGGAGTAAACCGACAGGTAAGGCACACACCCCCAGTTGGCTCTCCCCACACCCTGCCTTGTGTCCAAACACAAGAATCTTAGGACTAAAATGCAACCAGAACTTTAGGAACAACCCCTTCAAATATTGGTACAGAGGCAGTAGCCTCTCACACTCCATATACGCGTGGAACACGGTCTCTTCCTCGCCACAGAAAATACATGCAGCGGACGAGCCCGTGAACCGACTCAAAAGTTTGTTACATGCCACCGCTCTGTGCAGCACTCTCCACCCCAGGTCCCCAATGTAAAGGGGGACAACTCCCTTGTAGAGGGAGTCCCACTGGAGACCTTCCCCGCCTTCAGGTGGTATCGCCGTCCGCCATGGGTTGTCGGGACGGGAGACGAAGGCAAGGAGGTGCAGAATGTGCAGGAACATTCTATACAGTGAGCGTCTCTGCGTCACGAAACGGCACGCGAATCATCTCAGAAAGGCGGCTCAGATTATGTGGAGCCGGTGCCCGAGATGGAGCCAGGTCAGCAATTCCACCCTGCCCCACCGAGGCATGACAAGCAACCACTGATGGGCCAGCAGTGCATTCCGGGACCGCTGCGCGAATTTCTAGCAGCGACCCCGTGATTAGGACATTCCCTACGGAGATGTCCATAACCACCGCACGCATGACACTGTGCCTTTCCCCAACTCCAACACACGGTTCTAGGGAGACCCATACACTCCACCTCGAAGCTCCCCTCATCACCTTCCCCCATCCCCACCTTCACAAACACCCTCCTCTTGAAATTGAGAATCCCGTTTTCCTCCGGGTCCCCCCCAGGGTGCATGCGCCTAAAGCACTTAGACCGCACCTCCCCAATCTGAGACAGGTACGGAATGAGTGTCGCATCCGGAATACATGTAGGGCAACTCCGCAGGAGAACCAGTCTCACCCTGGACACCCATGGGTCCACCTGTATATGGACCCCCCCCCCCCACTGAAATCCCCCTCTCCAACACTGTGGCCACATCCTCCCGGGTCTTCAATATCATCTCAACCTTTCCCCTCTCGAGCTCGGAAGAGACAATAGCCCCCTCCCAAGAAGGGCATTCATAGCCTTCGTAATTACTCCCCTGGACATCTGGGGCCCAGTTTGAACCGAGATACCAAAACTGTCCCAGTCCAAGTCAACATGAGGCTCATATTCAGATGGCCTCGCTTCCGCTGCTGATGTCACTGCTGCGTAGCTCCTCTCCTTCGGCCGAGCCCCCGCCATCGCCAGAGGCACAAACCAGCTCCCGGCACCCCAGCAGCTCAGCAAATTAATTCCCAGGGACAGTCACAGTCCAAAGCAATCCTAAAAAAGCAAAGTCCTCCAGCTGAAGCAGGAAAGTTCCCAAGTTCATCCACATCCGAAAACAGCTCACCCTGTCTTGCCGAATGCAAAAGCACCTTCCTCACATTAAGCCAGGCAGCTGCACTGTGCAAAATGACGTTAGGGCAGAGAAACAGTGCCAAAACACGACAAAGGCACCGAAAACCTCCACACCCTCGTTCTCCAGGCACTCTTGGCAGTCCGCCAATGACAGCCGCTCCCTCGACAATGTAGAGAAGTCTCAGGGATTTTCACACTTGTGGAGGAATTTTTAAAGCAAAGGAAAGTTTCAACAGTCCAACAATAAGTTAAACTATGAAGCCCCTCTGCCTCTTTTCCTTTTCCACCGACAGAATCCTTGAAAGGCTGCTTAAAACTTCTCAGCCACTGGAGCTGAGAAAGACACAGCCTCGCCTCTCTCTCGTCGCGCGAGAGCAGGCGCGATGAGAGAGAGCGAGAGAGAGAGAGGAAGAGGAGCGGCGAGCGAGAGAGAGGAGAAGCGAGAGAGAGAGACGAGAGAGAGCCTAGAGACGAGAGAGAGAGAGAGAGCGAGCGAGTAGAGCGACGTAGCGATAGGAGAGAGCTGCTCTCGACACCCCCCGATAGCTCCGCGATCGAGCTCATCGCTCTTCTCGACCCCTCTCTCTCCTCCCTCTCCCTCTCCTCTCTCAGTCCTCTCATCCCCACTCTCCCTCGCTGTCATCTCTCTCTCACACACACACACACACACACACACACACACACACCACAACACAATATCATTTGCAATTTACACACACATAAATTAGCCAACAAACAAATAATAGTGCAAAAAAAAAAAACAAACCGCTGCTCTGAAGTCCGATGTAGTTCACATCTGATTTGGAGGTTGTATTATTTAATAGCCTGATGGCTGCAGAGAAACATAAAATGTTGGAGCTACTCACTTTCATTTGTGGCAAGAGGAACATAGTTCACATCTCAGGTCAACATCTTTTCATGAGAACTGGGAAAAAGTGAGAAATATCATCTTGTTTTATAGCTTCTTCCAGTTCTGATGAAATGTATTGAAACAAAAATAAGTCCCTTGGTTAGAAACCCTGGTTGGGAACAAATACATTGCAGAATAGTTCAATACTGTTCAGTTCTATCTCCACAATGGAGGGCACAAGTTAGCCCTATCCCACGGTATGAGTTCATTCCAATAGTTCTCCCGAGTTTGCCCTGATTCGAACTCGTAAATTTACAATAATGGCCACTCGTCGGTACTCGGGGCTCTCGTGGATATTTTTCATCATGTTGAAAAATCTTCACGCGTCTTCTCGAGTACCTGCCGTTAGCGCTAAGAGACGTCCCCGAGCTCCGACGTACCCGTTACGTTCATTCTCCGTGCTTACCAAGAGTTTGATTTTTTTTTTAACTCGGGAGAGCTCTTGGAATGAACTCGCACGATGTGACTAGGGCTATTAGCTTTCTATATGTGTGGAAGGTAGGAATTGGATGAAATCGATGTTAGGATTAATGACATGGTGCTTGGAGATTATGGCGATCGAAGCAGGAAATCTCTGATGTTTGGTGATCTACTCCAGTGGACCTAAAGGAATTTGATGTGATAAATTATTTGGATGCAGGAACAAACTGAAACACCTCCAATAATCTATATTCTATTTTATGGGGGGAAGGCAGGAACGGGATACTGATTGTGGATGATCAACCATGATCACAGTGAATGGTGGTGCAGGCTCAAAGGGCCAAATGACCTGCTCCTGCACCATATAACCATATAACCATATAACAATTACAGCACGGAAACAGGCCATCTCGACCCTTCTAGTCCGTGCCGAACACATAATTTCCCCTAGTCCCATATACCTGCGCTCAGACCTATAACCCTCCATTCCTTTCCCATCCATATAACTATCCAATTTATTTTTAAATGATAAAAACGAACCTGCCTCCACCACCTTCACTGGAAGCTCATTCCACACAGCTACCACTCTCTGAGTAAAGAAGTTCCCCCTCATGTTACCCCTAAACTTCAGTCCCTTAATTCTCAAGTCATGTCCCCTTGTTTGAATCTTCCCTACTCTCAGTGGGAAAAGCTTTTCCACGTCAACTCTGTCTATCCCTTCTCATCATTTTAAAAACCTCTATCAAGTCCCCCCTTAACCTTCTGCGCTCCAAAGAATAAAGCCCTAACTTGTTCAACCTTTCTCTGTAACTTAGTTGCTGAAACTCAGGCAACATTCTAGTAAATCTCCTCTGTACTCTCTCTATTTTGTTGACACCATTCAGGTAATTGTCATATGACATCATCTATTGTCTATAAAATGGAATTCAGAAAATGAAACAATCCATGGTTGCCAAGAGATGGTCTGCAATGTTCCGTTGCTGTGGTAGCATTAGGTCAGTTCAAGAACCTGATGGGACGGTATCTTTTTTTGAACTGGGAGTGTGGAACGTTTTACTTCTGTGTCTCCTGTCCGATTGTAACAGTGAGAAGACAGCACGGCCTATCCCATTTCATCTATTAGTTGAGCAAACTTAACCTGAACAACTTGGTATTCTTAACATCTCTATATTCTGAGACCTTTCCTGTAAATCATCTTTCAGGGGAAGTGTCGCGAATATCCGCAGAAAGTAAATCGTAATCTGCGTGCCTTTGTAATCAATACACCTCGCAGTAGACAATAGCCTTCTTTGTGTTTTTCTAATTACTTGCTCTACCTTGTGCAAGTACGTGACTATCAGGAGGCTAAATTCAATCTGGAAATTGTCTGCTTGGGGAAAGATCATCAAATAGTTTTAATATATGTGACATTTGGATTGATACAGGTATTGTAATTTTCTTTTCCACTTACCTTATATAGTGCTGATAATTTACATAAGATGTTAAATCCTGTATATCTGTATGAGTGTGGGAAGCCAAATGTTTCAGCACATTTTATAGTGGAGACTTATGTGCACAAATTAGTTAATTACCTAATTAAGTAACTAATTACTAAATTAACCGTTGTGACGGAAATAGTAATAAACACCCAGACTGCCTTAAAAATAATTTAATCTGATATTCTCAAGATCAGAACTTTAATATTAATCACAGCAATGAAGGAGGAAACTATATCCTGGCCTGTGTCTCACAGGGAGCAAATGAAGAGAGGGAGAAAAATACTGGGGTGAGGTTTAATACTTGCAGGGAGAATACTTACTGATGAGCCTGGGCTACTGCATGCCTGATAGGCCAAATAACCATATAACCATATAACCAAATGAGCTCTTTAAAAAAAAATCTGAGCAGATTCTCAGTGAAAGGCAAATTTTCTGGACTTTTTCTGGCCTGGCACGGGCCTTTTGGGCCAAAATGCTCCTCCTGGGCTAATACGAGCATTTTGGGCTAAAGGGACTAGTTTCTCGGCTAATAGGAACCTTGTGGGCCAAAATTAGTGGTTTCAGGCAGGCAAAATAACTCATTTCATTTCATTTCCAATTGCATTGCAGATTCAAGCTCAGGGTATGCTGAATAGCTCATTGCATTTTCATTTCACTTCCATTACCATTGTAGTTTCAAGCACATGGCAGGCCCAAGCCAAACACCTGATTGCATTTTCACTTCATTTCCATTGCCATTGCACTTTCAAGCACAGGGCAGGCTCAAACCAAACAGCTCATTGCATTTTCACTTCGTTTCCATTGCCATTGCAGTGTCAAGCACAGGACGGGCCAAACAACTCATTTCATTTTTCATTAAGGGCTAACAAATAATTTATTCAAGTACATTGCAGACTCACCGTGTTCTGTAGTTTCCCAGCTCAGACAGAGAGTTGTGACATCTCCCTCACCATCTTGCAGACAGACTGAGCCACGCCCACACTTCCGGGTTTTATAGTCCGTCCCCCTTCCCGAAAGAGCGTGGCCTTCATGGCAGTGATTGACAGGAGAGATAATCAAAAAGTTGTAAACACTGCCCAGGCCATCACACTGTAAACACTGCCCATGACCTCCACACCATCGAAGGGATCTATCGAAGTCGCTGCCACAAAAAGGCAGCCAACATCATCAAAGACCCACACCATCCTGGCCACACACTCATTTCACAATTGCCATCGGGAAGAAGGTACAGGAGCCTGAAAACTAACGTCCAGGTTCAGGAACAGCTTCTTCCCTACAGCCGGCAGGCTATTAAACACGACAACAAATAAGCTCTGAACTGCAACAAACTATTACTATTATTGCACTATATTTGCCATTTATTGAGTATGTGTGCATGTGTATACACACACTGAACTTTTTTTTCTTCTCCAGTGATGTACTATGTTTACATATTCAGTTGTGCTGCAGCAAGTAAGAATTTCATTGTCCTATCTGGGACTTATGACAATAAAACACTCTTGACTCTTGATATAAGTGTGAAGAAGGCTCTCGAGCTAAAACGTCATCAATTCCTTCCCTTCAGAAATGCTGTCTATCCCGCTGAGACAATAGACAATAACTGCAGGAGTAGGCCATTCGGCCCTTCGAGCCAGCACTGCCATTCAATGTGATCAAGGCTGTTCAACCCCAATCAGTCCCCGTTCCTGCCTTCTCCCCATATCACCTGACTGCTATCTTTAAGAGCCCTCTAGCATGTCCAAACCTTTAATAATCTTATATGTTTCAATAAGATCCCCTCATCCTCTCTCTTGAATTTATCCAGAAAACCATCTCCATTGTCCTCTGAGGCAGAGAATTCCACAGACTCACAACTCTCTGTGAGAAAATGTGTTTCCTTGTCTCCGTTCTAAATGGCTTACTTCTTATTCTTAAACTGTGGCCACTGGTTCTGGGCTTCCCCAACATCGGGAACATGTTTCCTGCCTCTAGCATGTCCAAACCTTTAATAGTCTTATATGTTTCAATAAGATCCCCTCATCCTTCTAAACTACAGAGTATACAATCCCAGCCACTCCATTCTCTCAGCATACGACAATCCCGCCATCCCGGGAATTAACCTTGTAAATCTATGCTGCAGTCCCTCAGTAGCAAGAATTTCCTTCCTCAAATTAGTGGATCATAGTATCCTCACAGTTCACACTTCCACCCAGCATTGTGTCATAGATTTACAAGGTTAATTCTCGGGATGGCAAGACTGTCATATGCTGAGTGAATGGAGTGGCTGGGCTTGTATACTCTGGAGTTTAGAAGGATGAGAGGGTATCTTATTGGAACATATAAGATTATTAAAGTTTGGAGACGCTGGAGCCAGGAAAAATGTTCCCTATGTTGGGGGAGTCCAGAACCAGGGGCCACAGTTTAAGAATAAGGGTAAGCCATTTAGAACACAGACGAGGAAACATTTTTTCTCACAGAGAGTTGTGAGTCTGTGGAATTCTCTGCCTCAGAGGACGATGGAGCATCTCCTATGTGGGATCTCTCTTTTTATTTATTTATTTATTTATTTATTTATTTTTCAATTCCGAGACTTTATTCGACACAACAAATGATACAACAGATCAAGTCATAAACAAAAAAGAAATTACATTATATCGTGTCATTATAACACAACATTACAATCATTGTTCACAATACTCTCAACCCCACGCGGTGACCAGCGCCCACGGAAAACCTCCAAAGTCCCCGTGGACACCTCGTGTTCCCTCTCCAGGGAGACACGTGCACGGACGTAGGCCCCAAAAAGGGGCAGGCAGCCGACTCTAGCCTGACCATCAACCGCCTGCTGCCTGGACCCGCGAATGGCCATCTTGGCCAGGCCCAGGAGTAAACCGACAGGTAAGGCACACACCCCCAGTTGGCTCTCCCCACACCCTGCCTTGTGTCCAAACACAAGAATCGTAGGACTAAAATGCAACCAGAACTTTAGGAACAACCCCTTCAGATATTGGTACAGAGGCAGTAGCCTCTCACACTCCATATACGCGTGGAACACGGTCTCTTCCTCGCCACAGAAAATACATGCAGCGGACGAGCCCGTGAACCGACTCAAAAGTTTGTTACATGCCACCGCTCTGTGCAGCACTCTCCACCCCAGGTCCCCAATGTAAAGGGGGACAACTCCCTTGTAGAGGGACCCCCACTGGAGACCTTCCCCGCCTTCAGGTGGTATCGCCGTCCGCCATGGGTTGTCGGGACGGGAGACGAAGGCAAGGAGGTGCAGAATGTGCAGGAACATTCTATACAGTGAGCGTCTCTGCGTCACGAAACGGCACGCGAATCATCTCAGAAAGGCGGCTCAGATTATGTGGAGCCGGTGCCCGAGATGGAGCCAGGTCAGCAATTCCACCCTGCCCCACCGAGGCATGACAAGCAACCACTGATGGGCCAGCAGTGCATTCCGGGACCGCTGCGCGAATTTCTAGCAGCGACCCCGTGATTAGGACATTCCCTACGGAGATGTCCATAACCACCGCACGCATGACACTGTGCCTTTCCCCAACTCCAACACACGGTTCTAGGGAGACCCATACACTCCACATCGAAGCTCCCCTCATCACCTTCCCCATCCCCACCTTCACAAACACCCTCCTCTTGAAACTGAGAATCCCGTTTTCCTCCGGGTCCCCCCCAGGGTGCATGAGCCTAAAGCACTTAGACCGCACCTCCCCAATCTGAGACAGGTACGGAATGAGTGTCGCATCCGGAATACATGTAGGGCAACTCCGCAGGAGAACCAGTCTCACCCTGGACACCCATGGGTCCACCTGTATAAATTGCAGAATAGTTCAATACTGTTCAGTTCTATCTCCACAATGGAGGGCACAATTAGCCCTATCCCACGGTATGAGTTCATTCCAATAGTTCTCCCGAGTTTGCCCTGATTCGAACTCGTAAATTTACAATAATGGCCACTCGTCGGTACTCGGGGCTCTCGTGGATATTTTTCATCATGTTGAAAAATCTTCACGCGTCTTCCCGAGTACCTGCCGTTAGCGCTAAGAGACGTCCCCGAGCTCCGACGTACCCGTTACGTTCATTCTCCGTGCTTACCAAGAGTTTGATTTTTTTTTTAACTCGGGAGAGCTCTTGGAATGAACTCGCACGATGTGACAGGGCTATTAGCTTTCTATATGTGTGGAAGGTAGGAATTGGATGAAATCGATGTTAGGATTAATGACATGGTGCTTGGAGATTATGGCGATCGAAGCAGGAAATCTCTGATGTTTGGTGATCTACCAGTGGACTAAAGGAATTTGATGTGATAAATTATTTGGATGCAGGAACAAACTGAAACACCTCCAATAATCTATATTCTATTTTATGGGGGGAAGGCAGGAACGGGATACTGATTGTGGATGATCAACCATGATCACAGTGAATGGTGGTGCAGGCTCAAAGGGCCAAATGACCTGCTCCTGCACCATATAACCATATAACCATATAACAATTACAGCACGGAAACAGGCCATCTCGACCCTTCTAGTCCGTGCCGAGCACATAATTTCCCCTAGTCCCATATACCTGCGCTCAGACCATAACCCTCCATTCCTTTCCCATCCATATAACTATCCAATTTATTTTTAAATGATAAAAACGAACCTGCCTCCACCACCTTCACTGGAAGCTCATTCCACACAGCTACCACTCTCTGAGTAAAGAAGTTCCCCCTCATGTTACCCCTAAACTTCAGTCCCTTAATTCTCAAGTCATGTCCCCTTGTTTGAATCTTCCCTACTCTCAGTGGGAAAAGCTTTTCCACGTCAACTCTGTCTATCCCTTCTCATCATTTTAAAAACCTCTATCAAGTCCCCCCTTAACCTTCTGCGCTCCAAAGAATAAAGCCCTAACTTGTTCAACCTTTCTCTGTAACTTAGTTGCTGAAACTCAGGCAACATTCTAGTAAATCTCCTCTGTACTCTCTCTATTTTGTTGACACCATTCAGGTAATTGTCATATGACATCATCTATTGTCTATAAAATGGAATTCAGAAAATGAAACAATCCATGGTTGCCAAGAGATGGTCTGCAATGTTCCGTTGCTGTGGTAGCATTAGGTCAGTTCAAGAACCTGATGGGACGGTATCTTTTTTTGAACTGGGAGTGTGGAACGTTTTACTTCTGTGTCTCCTGTCCGATTGTAACAGTGAGAAGACAGCACGGCCTATCCCATTTCAGCTATTAGTTGAGCAAACTTAACCTGAACAACTTGGTATTCTTAACATCTCTATATTCTGAGACCTTTCCTGTAAAACATCTTTCAGGGGAAGTGTCGCGAATATCCGCAGAAAGTAAATCGTAATCTGCGTGCCTTTGTAATCAATACACCTCGCAGTAGACAATAGCCTTCTTTGTGTTTTTCTAATTACTTGCTCTACCTTGTGCAAGTACGTGACTATCAGGAGGCTAAATTCAATCTGGAAATTGTCTGCTTGGGGAAAGATCATCAAATAGTTTTAATATATGTGACATTTGGATTGATACAGGTATTGTAATTTTCTTTTCCACTTACCTTATATAGTGCTGATAATTTACATAAGATGTTAAATCCTGTATATCTGTATGAGTGTGGGAAGCCAAATGTTTCAGCACATTTTATAGTGGAGACTTATGTGCACAAAATGTCATATGTTTTCCAAGTGATTTCCATCACATAAGCAAAGAAATTAAGGAATTTCACAAGCTCTTGGTTTGAAGCAATTTTAATATAGTTTAGAGATACAACATGAATCAGGTGCTTCGGACCAGTGATTCTGTGGTGACCATCGATCACCCGTTTTAGTTTAGTTGTTCATTGTCATATGAAAAGCTTGAATTTGCCTGCTATCCAGCCAAAGGAAGGCCTATACATGATTGCAATCAAACCATCCACAGTGTACAGGTGAAGGGTAAATAAAGATTTTAGAGTGGAATGATTGCAATGGATGTCAGCAGACCTCTTACAGTTTGCACACAGACGCAGGCCAGCACGCAAAGGATCGCCTTGCTCAGGCGCCAGTTGGTCTCGACATTCATACTGGTTCAAGAGTGATTTATTGTCAAGCATGTTTTATTGTCTTATGTCCCAAAACAGGCTATTTTGGCGAATCGGAGGCGGTAAGTTGGTTTGAATTGTTTATTTTAACGAGACAACGAGACAACGAGACAACGAGACAACGAGACAACGAGACAACGAGTTGATAAGACAACCACATTTACAATATGGCTACCACAAGTGTGGGCGCTAGACTGACAGTTATTGACAGTTACAGCAACAAAACTGCCATTAGAACACCCGCGCTCAGTGACTCCTCCAATCAATCACGGGGGTTCGATTACCCAGAGCCACCACCGGGTGTCGCTACACTATGTTATTCCCCTTTGTCAAGCACTCCTTACACAATAGTGGCAATTTTATGGAGGCCATTTACGGTAACCTAAAAAGCTGCATGTGTTTGGGATGTGGGAGGAAACTGGAACACCCGGAGGAAACTCACACAGTCACTCAAACTCCACAGCACCCAATGTCCGTATGGAACCAAGGTCCCTGGTGCTGTGAGGTAGTAGCTCTACCGGCTGCGCCATTGTGCTGCTCACTTTATGCGTGCACATTCCATTGATTGCTTTGTTTTGAGTTTTAGTTACTTTGAGAATGGAGCAGGATTTGCTATTGAGTCAGTTTATAGACACATACCCTGCGAGAACGTCATCAAAGTGAAACCATGTACATGTTCAATGATAAAAATTCAAGTGAAATTTGACCCTGCTTCCAAAACAATTGAGGTCCCAAGTTCCACGTATCCACTCTCGCATAAATATTTTGTGTATTGCATTGCATCATAATTTGTCCATTATTGCAACTCCCCATTATTGAGCATTATTGGGGCATCTTTGAGCCCTTAATCCTGCTCTGCTTATTGGTTGTAAGGAATTTAGATGTAGAATCATTTAACACATTGGAACTACCTGAATTTTAGAGCCCAGCTGCCTTTATACTTGTTGCCTTCACCCCCATTACCCCTGATACCCGCACTAATCAAAACTCTATCAATCTCCGCCATAAAATATCCATTGACTTGGCCTCCGCATCCATCTGTGGCAATGAATTCACCACCCTCTGATTAAAGAAATTCCTCCTCTCCATTCACTTTAATGTATCTTCATTATCTGCCACTAATCTGCTTTGGATTGGGTGTCACTTTCTTCAATTGGACCCCTCTGGCATTTGCTAATCTCATAATTTGCATCATTAGTACTGAACTATTATCTACCGCTTTGATGACCCTGGGACTATCCTTGACCAGACTTTGCTGGGTTTACCTTGCGCTATAAATGCAAACGTGTATTGTCCTTCTGCTGAATGGTCAGCACGCAACAAAAGCTTTACACTGTACCTCGGTACACGTGACAACAAACTAAACGTAAACTCAAGAGCATAGACCATAGAACAGTACAGCACAGGAACAGGCCCTTTGGCCCACAATGTCCGTGCCACGGATGATGCCCGGTTAAACTAATCTCTGCTCTGTACCAATTCTATTTAATAATTATTTTGGTTATTTTGCAGCCACATTAAAATAAAAGCATGTGGAGGTGCATTTGTGCAAATGAAAAGCCCCTTGCATCGGCGGGGGTAAGTATTTTTGTAATTTCCTGTTGTTGCATTGCGTTTACAAAATTTGTATTTGTATTCATGATATATTTTGGAATTTTGTTTTTCCTTGTATAAAATAATGTGTGGACTACAGTCACTTGCTTATGATTTCAATTGCAAAAATATTTCATGAAAATGCTTTTCCTGTGCTTAACTTAATTTGTCCGTTATATTTTGCCTCTGGTAAATGTTAGCCGTTTCAAATTGAATTTCTCATGTTTTATTATTTGTTATTGGCATTACTAATTTTTATTAGATGGGTTGTGCATATTGAGGCCGAGAATATTTATTTGTGTAATGTGACTGGTTCACTACTTGAAAAAATATATTCTCCTCTAAGTAAACGTGGGACGTTTTTGACATTCATGATTTTCTTCCTGTCCTGTGCAGTGATGAGCCACTAATGGAAAAGCAACCCTGGAAATGATGGGCATCCAGTTTGTTCCAAGATAAAGGGGATTGGTCTGAGCAGGACCCAAGCTCCTGGTACTAGGAGTCAGCTGCTCATCATAACACCTTACCTTGTGGGCAGCATTGACCACCAATTCTAAAGTCATCTGTTCCAACGTATCACTACTCACCCAGTCATCAGAGAGCTATTGGACCTCACTGAGGCCTGAATTAATCCTTGGTTTTCACTTCCGATACGGTACAATAAAACTTTCTTCATCCCTGGAGGGAAATTGGTCTGCCAACAGTCACAACACACAAGGTGCACGAAAACTTGAAATTAAAAGTGCAAATAAAAAGAAAAAGACATGCGACTGTTGGCTGGCTGCCGTGTGCACAACACCATAAACGGAACGAACGAACGAACAAACAAACAAACGCAAGGTTATCCCCTGGGTAGAGAATTATAAAAGTAGAGTATTCCCCCACACCGGGACCCACATTGTTATACCACCGTCCCACATGGCAGTCCCTCATTGCCCGATCCCCATTGTTCTTCACGGCAGTCCCCCCACGCCCGGTCCCCATTGTCCCCCCCCCCCCCCCCCCCCCCCCACTATCATTGAACACTGATTGCGGTTGATCGTGAGGTCCCACTGCCGCTGAGGCTCCCGTCACCGCTGAGGCTCCCGTTGCTGCTGAGGCTCCCGTTGCCGCTGAGGCGCCCGTTGCTCCTGAGACTTCCATCACCGCCGCTGCTGAGGCTCCCTCAGCCCAGGCAGACCTTGCCATCCGGCTTAACCTCGGTTTCATGGGAGGCCTGTTCCGGTCGGCGGCGCGGTGGTTCGGTGGGTGGATTGGGCCCGCGCGGCTCCTAGGGTCACTCCCATCTCACGTGTGCGGCTCTCCAGGACACTTCCCCTTTTCCCAGTATTACTAGCAAATCAGACTTGCATCCCAGATACAACGAAATGCAGATGCTGGTTTATATCAAAAATGGACACACTGCTGGAGTAATGGTGGTGCAGCAGTAGAGTTGCTGCCTTACAGTGCCAGGGAACTGGGTTCGATCCTGACTACAGGTGCTTGTCTGTACAGAGTTTGTACCTTCTCCCCGTGACCTGCGTGGATTTTCTCCGGGATCTTAGGTGTCCTCCCACACTCCAAATACGCACTGGTTTGTAGGTTAATTGGCTACGTATTATTGTAAATTGTCCCTATATTGTGGGATAGTGTTAATGCACATGGATTGCTGGTTGGCGCGGACTGGGTGGGCCAAAGTGGTGTATCCCTAAACTAAACTCAACTAAACTAACTCAGTGGCTTGGGTGAAAAAGGATGGGTGAAGTTTCAAGTTGGGACCCTTCTTTAGACGGATTGTAGGGGGTGGATCTAGAAACAAGAAAAGACCACGACAAATTTGAAAAAGGGTCCTGACCCGAAACATCAACCATCCTTTTATTCCAGAGATACCACCTGACCTGCTGAGTTAATCCAACACACAATGTCTGTCTATCCTATTTTTCCCCCTTCAATATGATAATTCATTGTGGGAAAGCCTTTGAGCATGTTAAAATACACGAGGCCAATTACGTAGGGTCTCCAGAGTGATTGATTTTTGCAGCAGTGACCTTGCAATTAAAAAAAATGCATTGGCTTCCATGCATTCCACATTAATGCACTTCTCAAATCACTGAATATTTCAATACTGTTTTCTCTTAAGTCTGATTCACTATGATGCAGTTATTAATGGTGACCAATTATTCTGCAGGTACTGAGCTGCCAGAAGACTACAGGTAAGTATTCGGCGGCTGATTTAACTGAGCAGCTGGCTCAGTATGAACAGCAAATAGTGCAGCTCAAAGACCAAATTCTGGACAAAGAAACCCAGCTTCACGTGAGAGATCAACAGCTTAAGGTAACATCAATTCCAGTTGAATATTTGTTACCCTCACTGAGTGAGCTATTGCAGTGATCTGTGTACTTTGTGTTTGCATTTCTGCAGTTGGATTTCACTTTAAAGCCTGAAAATTCAGTCCAAAATATTGCAAGTTTTTTTTTTAACAATAACAATTAACAATGCTTCTTATTTTCTAAAGCAAAGACTATTGTTAAACCGTTTCACGTCGTGTGTCGGATCTTTTCAAGGAAATTGAAAGGAAGCCTTCACACATCTCTGAAGGTGGACAGATCATCAGGTCCGGCAGAAATGTTTCCGAGCCAGTTAAAAGAAGCAAGGGCGGAAACAGCTGAGGTTCTGACTAAATGTTTTCAGACTTCCCTTGCCAAAGGAATGGTGCCAGAAAATTGCTCAAATTGTCGAGGAGCGCTTCCTGTTATTATATAATAGTAAAGATGAAGTTGTACAGGAGAAGAAGCAGATGGGATTTAGTTTAGTTAATTGTCACATGAATCGCGTAAACTATAAAAGAATACAAGTTTCTGACAAATTTTGAGAGGTTGGGTGAGGAGGCACAGTGTTGGGTGGCATGCTGGCGCAGCGGTAGAGTCGCTGCCTTGCAGACTTGCAGCGCCAGAGACACGGGTTCTATCTCAATTACGGGTGCTGTCTGTACGTTCTCCCCTTGACTGTGTGAGTTTTGCTTTAGTTTGTTTTTAGTCTGTTTTATTTGTCTGTGTTAGCGTATCTTTAGTTTTGTATTATGTGGGGGGAGGTGGGGGATTGGGGAAAGGGGAAACATTTTTTGTCTCTTCCCTCGACGGAGGTGCGACTTTTTCCGTATTGCATCTCCGCCGGCATTGTGGCTTAACATCGTGGAGCTGGAGGTAGCTTTGTTAGGGATCAACGTCGGGAGCTCCAACTGCAGGACCTTTGATCAGCGATTGCGGGAGTTTCGATCGCCCCGACTGCGGGTGGTTCGATTGCCCCGACCGTGGGAGAAAAGGAGGAAGATGGTAAAAGTTATTCGCCTTCCATCACAGTGGGGAATATGTGGGCGCCGAAAACACAATGGAAGAGCTGCCTGCCCTGGTGGGGACTCGGAGGGATTTCCGTGAGTGCAGTGATCCTGGAGTCTGGTTCGAATGTGGACGGCTTTCTGACTTTGGGCTGACAGGGACTGCAGAGAGGGTACAGCGGTCGGTGAAGGAGCGTGTGTGTGGCCCGGACATTGAACTGATGGCTGTGGGTCTCCGCTTATCCTGGGTGCCCTAGAGATTCTCACACGCCGCTGTGGTGGCTGTTTATGTTTAATATTTATGTAGTTTTGTGTCTTGTTGCTTTTTTGATATGACTGTGTGGTAAATCAAATTTCACTGTATCTCAGTACACGTGACAATAAAGGACCATTAAACCAATGAATGCAAATGAATGATTTCATCCCGTGATTTCATTAATGATAATTTTAATTTTAATGTCTTAATACCAAGGTGGAATTGAAGAATTGGTGCACTTAAATTACAAATGTTGCGTTTGTGTGATTTCCATTCTATGTTGCCCAGTTTTTATCGGTGTTAGGAGGCATTAATCACGTTAACTACCTCAGTTGCTGGAAGACCTCAAAGTAAAACTCCGTGAAAACGAAGAGGCATTATTGGAAAAGACACAACTTGTGGAAGTGTTGGAGAAAACGCTTGATGGGAAGAATCAGGAGCTAACGGTAAGGACATCATTGTTTGCTGCTGTGTGAATGTCTATTACAGGGACAGATCTCTGCAACCAGGTAAGGGATTCTGTCATAACTGGCAGTGATATAAAAATAGCAGGGAGCCTCTTGGAATAAATCTGTAAAGAGAAACATAGAATATAGGTGCAGGAGTAGGCCATTCGGCCCTTCGAGCCTGCACCGCCATTCAATATGATCATGGCTGATCATCCCACTCAGTATCCTGTATCTGTTTTCTCTCCATACTGATCCCTTTAGCCACAAGGGCCACATCTAACTTCCTCTTAAATATAGCCAATGAACTGGCCTCAACTACATTCTGTGGCAGAGAATTCCAGAGATTCACCACTCTCTGTGTAAAAAATGTTTTTCTAATCTCAGTCCTAAAAGATCTCCGTTTTATCCTTAAACTGTGACCCCTTGTTCTGGACTTCCCCAACATCGGGAACAATCTTCCTGCATCTAGCCTATCCAACCCCTTAAGAATTTTGTAAGTTTCTATAAGATCCCCCCTCAAACATCTAAATTCTAGCGAGTACAAGCCAAGTCTATCCAGTCTTTCTCCATATGAAAGTCCTGACATCCCAGGAATCAGTCTGGTGAACCATCTCTGTACTCCCTCCATGGCAAGAATGTCCTTCCTCAGATTAGGAGACCAAAACTGTATGCAATACTCCGGGTGTGGTCTCACCAAGACCCTGTAGAACTGCAGTAGAACCTCCCTGCTCCTATACTCAAATCCTTTTGCTATGAATGCTAACATACCATTTGCTTTCTTCTCTGTGTGCTGCACCTGCATGCCTACTTTCAATGACTGGTGTACCATGACACCTAGTTCTCGTTGCATCTCCCCTTTTCCTAATCGGCCACCATTCAGGTAACAGTCTACTCTCCTGCTTTTGCCACCAAAGTGGATAACCTCACATTTATCCACATGATAAAATGAGAAGATTTTCTTTTGTATAAAGCTTCCCATTCTTTTTTTCTAAATCAGTCCTCAACCCTTTTATGATTTGTTATGGTGCAGAATCACATTTTATGTGGAGCCTTGCAGTATTGTCATTCTGGTTATGACAGGTTGTTGGCATTGCTGATCTGTGCCACCAATTTTTTGAGCCCTGATCAAGATCAGAAGAGATCTGCTATTTAAGATGCCAACAACACATGAACTCTTGATTATAATGCAACAGCATCACTACTGATTATATCTATCTTCCATCTATTCTATTCCATATCTATATTACTAAATCTCTGATCTTGACCACTTTTGGCCCACTGTGCTGCGCTTTCTGACAGAATGCCGCCACCTACGGCCGTCATTTTTGGCCAACTCGCTCAGAGCCCCGCTCCGCCTTACGGGTGCGGATGATTTTTCCCATTGATGACAAATCAGAGAGATATTAATGTTTTTTAAAAATTCACCATTCTCTCTGCTGCCCCTGCTGGAGGGAGGGGGAGGGACTATAAAATCAGGAAGTGGTGTGCCTCACTCAGTCTCTCCAAGATGGATAAAGCCAAGGGTCACGTCTCTCTGAGCTCTGAATAACACTGAACAAATGTCTACACAACTGTGAGTACCCTTAATGTGGTTTGAAAATGAAAATATGGTTTGTTTGAAGTAAAAAGGCACAGCCTACAAATGGCTGTTTGGGTGCTTTGGCTTGAAGTTAAAAGACACAACATATTGTAAATGGTGGCTTGGGTGCTTTGCTTGAAGTTAAAAGGCACTACTTACTGCAAATGGTGGCTTGGGTGTTTTGGCTTGAAGTTGAAATGCACTACATACCAAATGGTGGCTTGGGAGCTTTGGCGTGAAGTTGAAAGGCACTACTTACTGCAAATGATGGCTTGGGTGCTTTCGCTTGAAGTTGAAAGGAACTAATTACTGCAAATGGTGGCGGGTGATTTGGCTTGAAGTTGAAAAGCACTACTTGCTGCAAATGGTGGTTTGGGTGCGTTGGCTTGAAGTTGAAAGGCACTACTTACTGCAAATGGTGGCTTGGGTGCTTTGGCTTGAAGATGAAAGACACTACTTACTGCAAATGGTGGCTTGGGTGCTTTGCTTGAAGTTAAAAGGCACCATTACTGCAAATGGTGGCTTGGGTGCTTTGGCTTGAGGTTGAAAGGCACTATTTACTGAAAATGGTGGCTTGGGTGCTTTGGCTTGAAGTTGAAAGGCACTACTTACTGCAAATGGTGGCTTAGGTACTTTGGCTTGAAGTTGAATTGCACTATTTACTGCAAATTGTGGATTGGGAGCTTTTGTTTGAAGTTGAAAGGCACTACTTACTGCAAATGGTGGCTTGGGAGCTTTGGCTTCAAGTTTAAAAAAATCACTATTCTCTCTGCTACACCTTCTGGAGGGAGGGGGGACTATAAAACCAGGAAGCGCTGTGCCTTACAGTCTCTGGAAGTTGGATGAAGCCAAGGGTCAAGTCTCTATGCGCTCTGAATAACACTTAACAAATGTCTAGACAACTGTGAGTACCCTTAATGTGGTTTGAAAATGAAAATATGGTCTTACTGCAAATGGTAGCTTGGGTGTTTTGGCTTGAAGTTGAAAGGCACTACTTACTGCAAATGGTGGCTTGGGTGCTTTGCTTGAAGTTAAAATGCACTACTTACTGCAAATGGTGGCTTGGGTGCTAAGGCTTGCGGTGGAAAGGCACTACTTACTGCAAATGGTGGCTTGGGTGCTTTGCTTGAAGTTGAAAGGCACTACTTACTGCAAATTGTGGCTTGGGTGTTTTGCTTGAAGTTGAAAGGCACTACTTACTGCAAATGGTGGCTTGGGTGCTATGGCTTGAGGTGGAAAGGCACTACTTACTGCAAATTGTGGCTTGGGTGTTTTGCTTGAAGTTGAAAGGCACTACTTACTGCAAATTGTGGCTTGGGTGCTTTGGCTTGAAGTTGAAAGGCACTACTTACTGCAAATGGTGGCTTGGGTGCTTTGGCTTGAAGTTGAAAGGCACTACTTACTGCAACTGGTGGCTTGGGTATTTTGCTTGATTGAAAGGCACTACTTACTGCAAATGGTGGCTTTGGTGCTTTGGCTTGAGGTGGAAAGGCACTACTTACTGCAAATGGTGGCTTGGGTGCTTTGACTTGAAGTTAAAAGGCACTACTTACTGCAAATGGTGGCTTGGGTGCTTTGCTTGTAGTTAAAAGGCACTACTTACTGCAAATGGTGGCTTGGGTGCTATGGCTTGAGGTGGAAAGGCACTACTTACTGCAAATTGTGGCTTGGCTGCTTTGCTTGAAGTTGAAAGGCACTACTTACTGCAAATGGTGGCTTTGGTGTTTTGGCTTGAAGTTGAAAGGCACTACTTACTGCAAATGGTGGCTTGGGTGCATTGACTTGAAGTTAAAAGGCACTACTTACTGCAAATTGTGGCTTGGGTGCTTTGCTTGAAGTTGAAAGGCACTACTTACTGCAAATGGTGGCTTGGGTGCTATGGCTTGAGGTTGAAAAGCACTACTTACTGCAAATGGTGGCTTGGGTGCTTTGCTTGAAGTTGAAAGGCACTACTTACTGCAAATGATGGCTTGGGTGCTTTGGCTTGAAGTTGAAAGGCACTACTTACTGCAAATGGTGGCGGGTATTTTGGCTTGAAGTTGAAAGGCATTACTTACTGCAAATGGCGGCTTGGGTGTTTTGCTTGAAGTTTAAAGGCACGACGTACTGCAAATGGTGGCTTTGGTGCTTTGGCTTAACGTGGAAAGGCACTACTTACTGCAAATGGTGGCTTGGGTGCTTTGCTTGAAGTTCAAAGGCACTACTTACTGCAAATGATGGCTTGGGTGATTTGGCTTGCAGTTGAAAGGCACTTCTTACTGCAAATGGTGGCTTGGGAGCTTTTGTTTAAAGTTGAAAGGCACTACTTACTGCAAATGGTGGATTCGGAGCTTAGGCGTGAAATTTTGAAAAATCACCATTCTCTCTGCTGCACCTGCTGGAGGGAGGGGGGGGGACTATAAAACCAGGAAGTGGTGTTCCTCACAGTCTCTGCAAGGTGGATGAAGCCAAGGGCCACGTCTCTATGAGCTCTGAATAACACTGAACAAATGTCTCCACAACTGTGAGTACCCTTAATGTGGTTTGAAAATGAAAATATGGGTTGTTTGACGTAAAAAGGCACAGCCTGCATATGGCTGTTTGGGTGCTTTGGCTTGAAGTTGAAAGACACTACTTACTGCAAATGGTGGCTTGGGAGCTTTGCTTGAAGTTAAAAGGCACTATTACTGCAAATGCTGGCTTGGGTGTTTTGGCTTGAGGCTGATAGGCACTTCTTACTGCAAATGGTGGCTTGGGTGCTTTGGCATGAAGTTGAAAGGCACTACTTGCTGCAAATGGTGGCTTGGGTGCGTTGGCTTCAAGATGAAAGACATTACTTACTGCAAATGGTGGCTTGGGTGCTTAGCTTGAAGTTAAAAGGCATTACTGCAAATGGTGGCTTGGGGACTTTGGCTTGAAGTTTTAAAAAATCACCATTCTCTCTGCTGCACCTGCTGGTGGGAGGGGGGGGGACTATAAAACCAGGAAGTGTTGTGCCTCAAAGCCTCTGCAAGGTGGATGAAGCCAAGGGTCATGTCTCTATGAGCTCTGAATAACACTGGACACCTGTCTAATGACAAATGACAACTGAGAGTACCCTTAATGTGGTTTGAAAATGAAAATATGGTCTTATGGCAAATGGCAGCTTGGGTGATTTGGCTTGAAGTTGAAAGGCACTTGTTACTGCAAATGGTGGCCTGGGTGCCTTGGCTTGAAGTTGAAAGGCACTACATACTGCAAATTGTGGCCTGGGTGCTTTGGCTTGAAGTTGAAAGGCACTACATACTGCAGATGGTGGCCTGGGTGCTTTGGCTTGAAGTTGAAAGGCACTACTTACTGCCAATGGTGGCTTGGGTGCTTTGCCTTGAAGGTTAAAAGGCACTACTTACTGCAAATGGTGGCTTGGGTGCTTTGCTTGAAGTTGAAAGGCACTACTTACTGCAAATGGTGGCTTGGGTGCTTTGGCTTGAGGTTGAAAGGCACTACTTACTGCAAATGATGGCTTGGGTGATATGGCTTGAAGTTGACAGGCACTTCTTACTGCAAAGGGTGGCTTGGGAGCTTTGGTTTGAAGTTGAAAGGCACTACTTACTGCAAATGATGGCTTGGGTGATATGGCTTGAGGTTGACAGGCACTTCTTACTGCAAAAGGTGGCTTGGGAGCTTTGGTTTAAAGTTTAAAGGCACTACTTACTGCAAATGGTCGCGGGAGCTTTGGATTGAAGTTTTAAAAAATCACCATTCTCTCTGCTGCCTCTGCTGGAGGGAGGGGGAGGGACTATAAAACCAGGAAGTGGTGTGCCTCACTCAGTCTCTGCAA
Organism: Amblyraja radiata; assembly: GCF_010909765.2. Taxonomy (NCBI): domain Eukaryota; kingdom Metazoa; phylum Chordata; class Chondrichthyes; order Rajiformes; family Rajidae; genus Amblyraja; species Amblyraja radiata. The sequence goes on from NC_045971.1 coordinate 35,571,446, forward strand.
GATGGATGAAGCCAAGGGTCACGTCTCTCTCAGCTCTGAATAACACTGAACAAATGTCTACACAACTGTGAGTGCCCTTAATATGGTTTGAAAGTGAAAATATGATTTGTTTGAAGTAAAAAGGTACTGCCTGGAAATGGTTGTTTGGGTGGTTTGGCTTGAAGTTGAAAGGCACTACTTACTGCAAATGGTGGCTTGGGTGATTTGGCTTGAAGTTGAAAGGCACTACTTACTGCAAATGTTGGCTTGGGTGCTTTGGCTTGAAGTTGAAAGGCACTACTTACTGCAAATGGTGGCTTGGGTGCTTCGGCTTTAAGTTGAAAGGCACTACTTACTGCAAATGGTGGCTTGTGTGCTTTGGCTTGAAGTTGATAGGCACTACTTACTGCAAATGGTGGCATGGAGTTGAAAGGCATTACTTACTGCAAATGGTGGCTTAGGTGCTTTGGCTTGAAGTTGAAAGGCACTACTTACTGCAAATGGGGGAATGAAGTTGAAAGGCACTACTTACTGCAAATGGCGGCTTGGGTGATTTGGCTTGAATTAAAAGACACTACTGCAAATGCACACTTCCTGTTTGCATTGTATATTGGTTTTAGATAAAACGCTACCACGTACGGCTGTGATATTTGGCCATCTTACTCAGTCCCCCCTCAGCTGAGCAGGTGCAGAGAATTCTTCCCATCAATGAAAAATAAAAGTGTTATTAGTGTTTAATAAATGTTGAGAATCTCTCTCCTGTCAATCAAGCCCTGAAAGCCACACCTTTTCCTGTGGGAGGAGGAGGGGTTATAAAACCGGAAGTGTGGGTGTAGTTCAGTCTCTGCATGATGGGGCGGGAGAGGTCATGACTCTGTCTGAGCTGTGAATCAACTGAACACACTGAATCAGATTCAGATTCAGATTCAACTTTAATTGTCATTGTCAGTGTATAGTACAGAGACAACGAAATGCAGTGTCTACTGAACTGTGAGTTCGGTGTTTTGTGTGGTTTTATGGTGGTTTCACCCTGCATGAAATGGTATGAAGCTGCATTTGAATTTGGTGGCCTTGGACCCTGCTTGAAATGGAATGAAACTGCATTTGAATTTTGCGGCCTTGCACCCTGCTTGAAGTGGTTCGAAACTGCACTTGAATTCGGTGGCCTTGCACCCTGCTCATAGTGGTAAGAAACTGCATTTGAATTTGGTGGCCTTGCACCCTGCTTGAAATGGTAGGAACATGGATTTGAATTTGATGGCCTTGCACCCTGCTTGAAATGGAACTTCAATGAATAGTCACGAGACAACTGCCAGCCCACCAGCCGAGAGTGAGCTGCCAGCAGATCAGGCTTGAGGGACTGAGCTGCCACCTCAAGAACCCATACCAGCACTCCAGGTGGAGACGTGGAATATTGCGTTGGGGGACCAGCCCTCCCGTGTGAACATGGGACCCAACGGGTCCCACTTAGTCTAGTATATTACTAAAATACTCATCTTGACCACTTCCTGTCGGCGTTGTAATTAAATTTGAGCAAAAACGATCCTGCTTAGTGCTACGATTGTGTTGGGGAATGGGACCAGGCCTCCTGTGTGACTGGGACCCAACAGTTTAGTTGTTCTTCATTTTCCCATCCACTAGTGGGAGAGTCTAGGAGTAGAGGTCATAGCCTCATACATATTTAAAGGACATTTCTTAGGGATGGAGATTAGGAGGAATTTCTTTAGTCAGAAATAAGTGGTTGCCCATTTAGTGCATTAGCATTTTTGTTTTTCTGACAACGGCATGCGTGTTTGCAACTATGTTTGTCAAAGTGTAGACAATGCAGACTCGTAGAATATTTTCAAGACAGTGGGGATCGATTCATGATAAACTGGGTGAATGTATGCATTAGATCAGTGATGATCTTAATGAAATGCAGAACAGACCTGTTGGACTGAGTAGGTATTCCTGCAAAATGTGAAAATAAACAACTGCAGATGTTGGTTTATACCAAAGATAGAAGTGCTGGAGTAACTCAGTTGTAAAAGGATCCTGACCTGAAACATCATCCATCCTTTTTTTCTACAGATGTTGCCAGACCTGTTGAGTTATTCCTGGACTTTGTGTCTAACTTAGGTACTTCTCCCTTGAGGAGGCACATATCTGTGAGTTATAGTAGTCCTGTGAATATCCCTCATCCACACCATCTTGTACATGGATTTTAATGCTTGCACTTCAAGCGTTTCTGATCAGTGAACCATTGAAAAAATATTTACTCTTGATATTACCTTTGATGAAACAAGCAGACAAGTTCTTTGTCCTTTTTGACATTTCACTGTATGCAATTTTGTAACGATAGTCAGTAGTTTCAAGTAAATGGGTGACTAAAGACCACCGGGTGGCGCTGTAAGTGGCTGCCTCGCCAACAGCCTGTCTCGTCATGCTCTTCTTTTGATTGTTTTTATTCTGTTTTATTTGTATGTGTTAGCGTATCTTTAGTTTTGTATTATGTGGGGGGTGGGTGTGGGGGAAACGGGAAACCTTTTTTATCTCTTCCCTCGACGGAGGTGTGACTTTGTCCGTATTGCATCTCCGCCGGCATTGTGGCCAAACATCGTGGAGCTGGAGGTAGCTTGAGGATCAACGTCGGGAGTTCCAACTACAGGAGCTTTGACCGCCCCGATTGCGGGAGCCTCGATCGCTCCATTGTGGGGGCTTTGATCGCCGACTGCGGGAGCTTCGATCGCCCCGACTGCGGGTGTTTCGATTGCCCCGACCGCAGGAGAAAAGGAGGAAGATGGTAAAAATGATTTACCTTCCATCACAGTGGGGAATATGTGGGGGCCGAAAACACAATGGATGAGCTGCCTGCCCTGGTGGGGACTCGGAGGGATTTCCGTGAGTGCAGTGATCCTGGAGTCTGGTTCGAGTGTGGACGGCTTTCTGACTTTGGGCTGACAGGGACTGCAGAGAGAGTACAGCGGTCGGTGAAGGAGCGTGTGTGTGGCCCGGACATTGAACTGATGGCTGTGGGTCTCCGCTTATCCTGTGTGCCCTAGGGATTCTCACACGCCGCTGTGGTGGCTGTTTATGTTTAATCTTTAAGTAGTTTTGTGTCTTGTTGCTTTTTTGGTATGTGTGTGGTAAATCAAATGTCACTGCATCTCAGTACACGTGACAATAAAGGACCATTAAACCATTGAATGTGAATTAATGATTTCATCCCATGATTTCATTAATGATAATTTTAATTTTAATGTCTTAATACCAAGGTGGAATTGAAGACCTAACTATTGGTGCAGTTAAATTACAAATGTTGCGTGTGTGTGATTTCCATTCAATGTTGCCCAGATTTATCTGTTAGGAGGTATTAATCATTTGTTAAGTTCCTCTGTTGCTGGAAAACCCGAAGGAAAATCTCCGTGAAAACGAAGAGGCATTATTAGAAACGACACAACTTGTGGATGTGTTGGAGAAAAAGCTTGATGGGAAGAATCAGGAGCTAGCGGTAAGGAAATCATTCATTTGCTGCTGTGTGAATCTCTATTACAGGGAAAGATCTCTGCAACCAGCTAAGGGATTCTGTTGTAACTGGCAATGAAATAAAAATAGCAGGGCTTGAAATAAATCTGTAAATATGAAAAAATGTGAAGATTTTCTTTTGTATAAGTCTCTCCAATCTTTTTTTCTAAATCAGCCCTTTTATGATGTGTTATAGTGCAGTCACAGTTTATGTGGAGCCTTGCACTATTGTCATTCTGGTTATGACAGGTTGTTGGCATTGCTGATCTGTACCACCAATTTTTTTCAGCCGTGACAAAGATCAGAGGAGATCTCCTATTTATCTCATATTTAGATGCCAACAACACATGAACTCTTGATTATAATGCAACAGTGTCACTACTGATTATATCTATCTTTTATCTATTCTTTTCCATATATATGACTAAAACTCTCATCTTGACCACTTCGTGTCTGCATTGTAATTAAATTTGAGCAAAATCGATCCTGCTTAGAGCTACAATTTTTCACCACCATTCTTCTCTGCTGAAATCAAATAAGTTTTGATCCGATCGATGAAATAGTACAAATGTTATAAAGGTTTTGAAGGTTCCCTCTCCCCACACCCCACAGACCCCGCTCGCCCACATCGCCCCCCAACACCTCTCCCCCACCCCTCTCCTCCGCAACCCCCTCCCCCACACCAGGGGGCCCCAACCGCCCTCCCCCATACCCATCCTCCACAACCCCCTCCCCCACACACCCCTCCCCCACACAAAGGCTCACGAAATGTTTTGATTTTTTAGGAGTTAGTTGAAGATTTGAGCGTGGTTGAGATCGAAAATGAAGAACTCAAGGACAAGCTTCTGGCTGAAAAACACGTAATGAGAACCAAGGTCCGAAATATGACGGAAAAGCATGAGGCAGATTTTAAAAAACTCAACAGAAAACACAGGACTCAGCTCCGTAAAATCAGTGAGAAACATGCTGAAGAAACATCACTGAAAGATCAGTGCTGTTTACAACTTAGCAAAGATCTGCAACTTTTACGATCTCATGCCTGTGCACCTCTTGCAGAACAGGCAACTTGTTCTTTAAATTATTACACCAAACAGAAGATTGGGGAACTGGAAGGTAATTACTCAAAGATGACCTGTTAATATTTTTGGTCGGCCATAAATGTTCCTACCGCAGATTTCTACATCTGTCGTCACCTGCTGTGTAATTATCTCGTCCCTGTAACCTTATGAGATTTTGTGTATGCAAATTGGTTGTTGTAATTCCCATATTTTATCACTGATCACACTTCAAAATATACTTAATTGGTTGGTAAATGGGTTGGTACGTTCAGTGATCAGGAAAAGTAGCGTGTAATCTAAGTTTTTTTCACTCGGGTATTCTGGTCAGATTCCTTGATCAGAAGATAGTGATGTTTAAAGTTTCAAGAAAATAATTATTTGTGAAGCATTTGTAAGAGTCTGCCAAATAGCTGACAGGAACACACAGTAGTCATTTGGACAGACTAGTACAGATGCTTTTCAAAACATTCTCTTCTTGAATCCTTTAAACTTCGCTATCACTGAATTTTAATTTTGAGACTATGCTGATAGTTAAATCATGACATTGTGAAGGGTGGCCTGGTGCCGCAGCGGTGGAGTTGCTGCCTTTCAGCGTTAGAGATCTGGGTTTGATCCTGACTGTGGTGCTTGTCTGTACGGAGTTTGTATGTTCTCCCTGTGGGTTTTCGTCCAGGTGCTCCGGTATCCTCACACTCCAAAGACGTACAGGTTTTTAGGTTAATTTACTTTGGTTCATGGTAAATATCCTTAGTGTGTGTAGGGTAATGTTAGTGTGCAAGGATCATTGGTCGGCACAAATACGTGGTCGAAGGGCCTGTTTCCACGCTGTATCTCTAAATAAATTCATTTGAAGACATTTTACCATTCACAATGCCCTTGCCGGAAATAGTACATCAACGTATTTTAATTTCAAATAGCTTTTAATGAGAAGACCACAGAGCAAGCAGGACATTTCATTAACTCCATGAATGTCTTATCTCCGTGAGACTTGAGCTGTGTTTGCATGACAGTTTACGGAAGAGAGGGTGAAACAAGGGGCAAGATACAATGATGGTGGAAACAGACTATTCAGCTGCAGAAGAGGATATTTAATTGGAATAATTTAAAATAAAATAAGGGTTTTAATGGAGCCAGTGGAGAATGATAATTTTGTTTGTTTGGGATTAAGTAACTTTATACCTTAATTTCCAAAATGTTGCTGAGGAGACACATTTTCGGTGGAGCTTTATTCAAGCTTCTAATCTTTTCTCACTAGTGATAGTTAAGGAATCAATCATTGGATAAATATGTATATGGAATTACCATTTTGCCGTACAAATCTTCAAGCTTAATGAATTGTAGCATTTCAAGGATATTTTTTTGATTTCAAATGTTGGTAATTAGTAGAACATATGATTTTCACTGATTGCCATTAACTGCTGTGGAAACATTTGCAAATTGTGGAGGTGTTGCTTTTTTTTGCAACAAACATCAGATCATTACGGGTGTTTTTTCTTTTCTCTTTCTTAAAGAACAAGTGAGACTTATGACGCAAGAGGCTGAAAAATCAGAGGCCAGGTTCATTACAATGGAAGCTCAGTTCAAATCGAAAATCAAGCAGATTGAAGAGGAGCTGGACAATGTACAGGTTCCCCAAATAAAAACCCCTTGTACCTGGTGACGATTAACTGAATATTAATCTGTTTGCTATTTACCTAGAATTAAATAACTTTATCTTATAAAAAAAAAGGAAAATTGATGGTATGTTATTCCGTGTGTTGTTGAAGCATTGTGGGAACCAAATTTTTTTTTACAGTTCTGTACATTGTAGATTTTTAATCTGGGCTCAACTGTATGAAGGAGTGCTTCCCTACATTTCACTGCTCACTCCATTCCATGTAGAACCCCTTTCTGAAGAGTAACTGACATGGGAGAGATGTGATCCTGCAGGAAAATTCAATCATAAAATAGTTGTGGTAGAATGGAGCTGTCGGCAATGGCACATTAAAAGTATAATGCATGCTAAAATTATTTAGAGAATCATACTGTTCATAAACAGGCCCTTCATCCCAACTTGCCCACACTGACCAACGAGCCCCATCTACACTAGTCTTACCTGTCTAGAGTCATAAAGCAAAATATTTCATCTAGAATTTGAATGGTGACTATTTTACTGACCAATAGAAATCACTTGGCTATAATTGACACTAAGCTTATTTCTACCCAGATTGTACCTTCTCGGCAGGAGCTGCTGGAGCTCAAAGATACAGCCGTTGACTTGGAAGAGGAGAACGAACAGTTACACCTGAAAGTGAACTGGCTACAACACGTCGAGGCACAAAATGGTGTGTGTATAGTATGACTTTAATTGGGTAAGAAGGAACTGGGGATGCTGGTTTACACCGAAGATAGACACAAATTGCAGGTCATGCAGCATCTCTGGAGAAAAGAATAGGTGATGTTTCGGATCAAGACCGCCAGGGAGTCAGGGAGGGGGGAATTAGAGGTATGGGGAGGTATAGAACAAAGTAGAGCCTGCATCGATGACTCGGGGAGGGTGGAGCTGACAATGGTCCATTGTTGGCTGGGGATGAGGTGATAATGAAGGAATACAAATGATGAAATTAGCAAGAGGACTAGGGTGGGGGAGAGACAGGCAGAGAGAGAAAGAGAAATAATGGAAGGGTTATTTGGTTGGAGATCCTTCATTCTCTTGTGTAAGAAGGAACTGCAGTTGCTGGTTTAAACTGAAGATAGACACACAAATCTGGAATAACTCAGTGGGACAGGCAGCATCTCTGGAGAGAAAGAATGGGTGACGTTTCGGGTCATGACCCTTCTTCTTTCTCATTATTTAAATGGTGATATGTGTTTTCTTACAGAGGATCTTCAAGCAAAATTGGAACACTATGAAGAGCAACAACAGAACATGCAAGCAGATTTAGAACAAGCTACCCAGAGACAAACTTCCCAGGTTGGGAGAATTTGTGCTGCATTTAATTCCTCCATGTACAATCTTAATTCCAAGTGTGCGCATTCTGCACAGATTCAACAGTCTCAAGTATCCTGCTAATTATTATTACATTGTATTTCATGTTGCTTATTCAGATTAATTTTTAAATGGATAATTTAAGTAAGTTTTTATTTTGCTCTTTTCTATCATGATCCTTACTTTTTGGCTTGATGCTTGCATCTGAGGGGTGATATTTGCTTCCACACCAGATGGTTTCTGTATGTATTACCATACACCTTGGACATGGAGAAAGTCTACTGAATTAGCTCGTGTGGTTGGGGAAGCAACAGAGTAGTTCCAGACTTTTTAATCTTGTTTGGGTAATTTTACCTATTAATATTATACGGTCATAAGGAATAGGAGTAGAATTAGGTTATTCGGCCCATCAAGTCTACCCCACCATTCAATCATGGCTGATCAATTACTCCCTCCTAACCCCATTCTCCTGCCTTCTCCTCTAAACTCTGTCACCTGTACTAATCAAGAATCTATCTATGCCTGAAAAATATCCACTGACTTGGCCTCTACAGCCATCTGTGGCAAAGATATCCACAGATTCACCACCTTCTGGCTAAAGAAATGTCACCTCATCTCCTTCCTAAAAGAACATCCTTTAATTCTGATTATCCAGAACTCTAAACATTTATTGGCAAGACTGATTTCTGAGGTTAGAGCGTGTCCTATGCTTGAGCCTATATTCTCTAGATTTTAGAAGAGTGTAAAGTGAAAGGAAGGAGTGGGTGTGGAGAAAGGTGTGTTTGATTGATAGGCTGATAGGAGATTTTTCCTAATGGGAGAGTCAAGACCTAAAGGGCATAGCCTCAGGATCAGGAGCTGCAATAGACAATAGGTGCAGGAGTTGGCCATTCGGCCCTTCCATCCAGCACTGCCATTCAATGTGACCATGTTTGATCATCCCCAATTAGTACCCCGTTCCTGTCTTCTCCCTATATCCCCTGACTCCGCAATCTTTAAGAGCTATTTCTAGCTCGCTCCTGAAAGTATCCAGGGAACCGGCCACCACCTCCCTCTGAGGCAGAGAATTCCACAGACTCACAACTCTCTGTGTAAAAAAGTGTTTCCTCGTCTCCGTTCTAAATGACTTACCCCTTATTCTTAAACTGTGGCCCCTGGTTCTGGACTCCCCCAGCATCGGGAACATGTTTCCTGCCTTTCTTCACTGCCTGCTGTACTTGCATGCTTACTTTCATTGACTGATGAGCAAGGGCCCCCCGATCCCGTTGTACTTTCCCTTTTCCCAACTTGACACCATTTAGATAATAATCTGTCTTCCTGTTTTTGCTACCAAAGTGGATAACCTCACATTTATCCACATTAAACTGCATCTGCCATGCATCTGCCCACTCAGCCAAACTGTCCAAGTCACCCTGCATTCTCATAGCATCTTCCTTACAATTCACACTGCCACCCAGTTTTGTGTCATCTGCAAATTTGCTAATGTTACTTTGAATCCCTTCATCTAAATCATTGATGTATATTGTAAATAGCTGCACAGAGCCTTGCGGTACCCCATTAGTCACTGCCTGCCATTCTGAAAGGGTAACGTTAATCCCTACGCTTTGTTACCTGTCTGCCAACCAATTTTCTATCCTTGTCAACACTCTAGCCCCAATACCATGTGCCCTAATTTTGCACACTGATCTCCTATCAAATTTGACCCTATCTAATTGTTCTGAAAGTCCAGGTACACTACATACACTGGCTCTTCCTTGTCCATTTTCCTAGTTATATCCTCAAGAAATTCCTGAAGATTAGTCAAGCATGATTTCCCTTTCGTAAATCCATGCTAACTTGGACCGATCCTGTTACTGCTATCCAAATATGCCGCTATTTCATCTTTGACTCCAGCATCTTCCCCACCATCAATGTCAGGTTAACTGGTCTATAATTCCGTTGTCTCTCTCCCGCCTTATAAAATGGGATAACATAAGCTACCCTCTAATCCAGTGATTCCCAACCTGGGGCCATTTCAGGGGGGCCACAGAAAAAATTGGGGATTTAGGGGGCCACAGGTTCAATGAAGGGGGGCCACAGAGCTACCACCCTTTGCCTCCTAAATTTCAGTTCTAATAAATTTAAATGTATGTAGTTTAAATATTTTTGATGTTTGTGGAATAGAATAAAAGAGAATATATGTGCAATTAATACACACTGATATTTTTATGGAAGGTATTATAATATTGAAGTACTTTTTTTCCGCTAATAATGTCAGGGGGGGTGCACAGAAAAATTAAAAGATCCAAAGGGGGCCACGAGCTAAAACAGGTTGGGAACCACTGCTCTAATCCACAGGAACTGATCCTGAATCTATAGAACATTGGAAAATTAACACCAATGTGTCCATGATTTCTAAAGCCACTTGCTTAAGTACCCTGGGATGCAGACCATCAGGCCCTGGGGATTCATCAGCCTTCAGTCCCATCAGTCCACCCAACACCATTTCATATAACCATATAACCATATAACCATATAACAATTACAGCACGGAAACAGGCCATCTCGACCCCTCTAGTCCGTGCCGAACACATAATCTCCCCTAGTCCCATATACCTGCGCTCAGACCATAACCCTCCATTCCTTTCCCATCCATATAACTATCCAATTTATTTTTAAATGATAAAAACGAACCTGCCTCCACCACCTTCACTGGAAGCTCATTCCACACAGCTACCACTCTCTGAGTAAAGAAGTTCCCCCTCATGTTACCCCTAAACTTCAGTCCCTTAATTCACCATTAAGTCATGTCCCCTTGTTTGAATCTTCCCTACTCTCAGTGGGAAAAGCTTTTCCACGTCAACTCTGTCTATCCCTCTCATCATTTTAAAAACCTCTATCAAGTCCCCCCTTAACCTTCTGCGCTCCAAAGAATAAAGCCCTAACTTGTTCAACCTTTCTCTGTAACTTAGTTGCTGAAACCCAGGCAACATTCTAGTAAATCTCCTCTGTACTCTCTCTATTTTGTTGACATCCTTCCTATAATTAGGCGACCAAAATTGTACACCATACTCCAGAATTGGCCTCACCAATGCCTTGTACAATTTTAACATTACATCCCAACTTCTATACTCAATGCTCTGATTTATAAAGGCCAGCACACCAAAATCTTTCTTTACCACCCTATCTACATGAGATTCCACTTTCATGGAACTGTGCACAGTTATTCCCAGATCCCTCTGTTCACCTACATTCTTCAATTCCCTACCATTTACCATGTACGTCCTATTTTGATTTGTCCTGCCAAGATGTAGCACCTCACACTTATCAGCATTAAACTCCATCTGCCATCTTTCAGCCCACTCTTCCAACTGGCATAAATCTCTCTGTAGACTTTGAAACTCTTCTTCATTACCCGCAACCCCACCTATCTTAGTATCATCTGCATACTTACTAATCCAATTTACCACACCATCGTCCAGATCATTGATGTACATGACAAACAACAGTGGACCCAACACAGATCCCTGTGGCACCCCACTCGTCACTGGCCTCCAACCTGACAAACAACCATCCACCATTACTCTCTGGCATCTCCCATTCAGCCACTGTTGAATCCATCTTGCTACTCCACCATTAATACCCAACCATTGAACCTAGTGTGAATTTTCTTCCGTTCCTCAGTCACCACAGATCCTCTGGCTACTAGTACATCAGGAAGATTGTTTGTGGCCTCCTCAATGAAGACGGATCCAAAGTACTTGACATTTCTCCTCTGAGGATTAAGAATCTTTTGAATTCTTTACCCTCCGGATCTGTGGGTGGAGAACCATTCAGTATATTCAAGGGTTCGCCAGCTAGAATTTTACACTGCAGGAAAATTAAGTGTCATGGGGATTAGGTAAATATTTAGATCAAAGATCTAATCAGCCATGTTCACTTGATAGAACAAATAAGGCTCAATGGCTGATTATATGTAATAAAAGTTTCCAATTATCGAATTCTACAACTTGCAATTCCAATGACATAACAATATGTCTTGAAGGTGTACATTAAAAGGAACAAGTCAGTGTTTCATTGCCCATAGGTCCATTTATCTTAAAGACAATTAAAATAATTTAACTTATATCTGAAAATCACTGAAATCATAATTTCTAGCAGAGAATAAAAAAGGGTAAACTATCTTTTACAAACTATATTTTTCACCATGAAGTTCACTTTTTAATGCTGATCACACCTCTGGTCATCTTGCTGAATGACTCTCAACGACAAATCAGCTTGCTATTTTGTGAATCAAATATGTCCGGGAGGCAAACATACAGAATCATTACTCTTGTGTCATGTCTCACCACTTCTGTTTCTTATGGCATCAAGCATCTAATTGGCCAGTTAGATGAGTGGATGATGTTGCTTTGTGTGTAATGTGTCTGTAGACAAGTGAATCTGAATATGCAGAGGAACTGCACAGCCGCCTGATGAAGTGGCGAGAAACGGTTTATAAGTCAACACCGAGCCATGACATCGATGAGAGGACTGTCATGGAATTAAGGATGAGGCAACTTGAGGAAGAAAGAGAAGGTAAATTGTGGTGCTCTCTGGTTCTCACTTGGAACAAATCATGCAGTTTACTCTGTTTTAATTAAAAATATTTAAGAAATGAATGACTTGATTAGTGATCTTGATGACTTGAAAGTCGTGTGCACCTCTATTTAGGGATCTGTTTGTTGTCCATATTTCAGTCAAGACAAAGGCTACTGTCGACTTTTTAAAGCTGGAATTCTAACGTTTTTACTTTCAGCATCAAAATCCATGCTGACAATAGTTTTGTCCAGTTTTATTTACATTGGTAATTACAAAGGTAGCACACTTACCTTTTTGTCCAAAAGGCCACTACACAGGCTTTACTCAGTTTATTCATGGATTTGCAGGTTCTCCTGAAGAAATACTGAAATAATATCAATACATAAATCAGTATTGGTATTAGTTGTCTCTGGAATACCAGTGATGTAAATTTAGCTTTGTTCCTGCAAGCTTTTAAAATGTAAAGCCAGCCAGCCAGCCAGCTGCAAGGTGTTTTAGCCCAGTCAGACACTAACTTGGGGAAGCCTCAAGGTAGTGATGGTCACTAGGGTCCAATCAGTCTATATTGTGTCTGTGTTCATGCTGTCTTTCTGAATGACGTGTCTTCCTGTGGCATAAAACTGATTGAGGATAACTGGTTCTTTCCTGGCTGCTCTGATCCAGATTTGATCTCAGAACTGCAGGAGCTGGAGGAGGAACTGCGGGAACTTCAGAGACGAGGACAGGATCAAGGGTGGACACAGCAGACCACAGCTGGCCAAAAGCTTATGGTATGTGCTCAGTCTGACACTTTAAGTTTAAACGTTTATATATCTGTGGACATTTTATATATCTATGGAAATTTAATACACAATACACAATACAATTTATTTGTCACTTGAACCTCAGAGGCTCAAATGAAATGTTGTTTCTGCAGTCATACACACAGGAACTTCAGTTCACTCAACATTTTACGCTGTTATTAATTTTAAGCTTTGCCAAAGTTGAATAAAATAGTTTTCTGTTTGGAGGGAGGAGGGGGAGGCAGCAAAGTGGCACAGTGGTAGAGTTGCTGCCTTACAGCACCAGACACCCAGGTTCGATACTGACCACTGGTGCTGTCTGTACCGAGTTTGCATGTTCTCCCTGTGACCACGTGGGTTTTCTCCGGGTGCTACTGTTTCCTCCAACACTCCAAAGGCGTACAGGTTTGCAGTTTAATTGGCTTGGGTAAAACTTGTAAATTTTCCCTAGTGTGCAGGATAGTGTCCGGGGTGAGCGCTGGTTGGCCTGGACTCATTGGGCCGAAGGGCCTGTTTCCCTGCTGCATCTCAAAAGTCTAAAGCCTTCAGTAGTTTTGAGAAGGTAAATATATACTGAGATTTGATAAACTGAAAAAGCCTTCAACTCAATTTTCAGTGCCATTATAAGTTAGACTGAGATGGATGGCCTCATAGAAGGAGAAAGCATTATATCAGGCTCAATCATGTTCAATTTCTAATATTAAAATGACATAAATAGAGACAGATTTTGGAAATCACTGACAAATCTGCAAAGTGCAGCAATATTTGTCATTTTACCAAATTTACCCCTTTATATATAAACATTTGAACAGTTCAAATTAAAGGTCAGTTTTTGGACATGATGGGCAAAATGATGGCTTCTGGGGTTGTGACAACCTGATCAATTTTAACTCCCATTTTTCATGTTTAGTGTTAATAGTCATTGGGTTCCATCCAGTGTGCACAGTATCTCTGTCTCTGTTACTGCCGGTCATTTACCCATCTATAGGGAAGTATCTAAAATACATGAAAGCAAATTAGTAAGGGAAGTATCTTAAAGGAATCTGCTTCCAGCTTAAAGCATAGTTTGACAAAACCCCAAAAGAGGGGGAGCTTCTGCTGATTGAATTTAATTCATCCATATCCATCTTCGAGGAGTTGCAGAGTGAGGATGATTCTTATCAGGCTGATTTTAATGAACCACTGTCATTAGAATCCCAATCCCTGGAGGACCAGCCTGTGCTGAAGGAAGGAAAGGTTCACACGACAGGGCAAGTAGGAACATTGTTGTCTCAGAAGCTTAGACAATTAGAGGATGACAAATCTCTTCTCCAGGAAGAATTTGAAAATTTCCAGGAAATGTCAGAAAAGGTCAAAAATGAGAGAGCGTGTTTGGAGGCAGAATTTGTCGACAAGATAGATCAGTTAACATATACAAAATAATTCACTTGTCTATGAATTGGACTGCTTCAGAGACGAGAAACGTCATCCGATCAAAGAAAAAGAGGTACTGGAAATAAAACTGGTGAAATAATTTAAAGTGCGTCTTCGGTCTGCTCGGAGGGGTAATACCTCGTCTAAAGGTGAGACCAAGGAGCGTCGAGGACTGTTCAAAGAGAAGAAGCAGGAAATAATTATTTTGCAGAAGGACTGCATCAAGTACCAGGAGCTCATTTTGGGCTTAGAGTGATGTGTCAAAACATCGGAATCTACCTGCGATGAAATGAGCAAGAGACTAGAGTCTATGATTGAAAAAGCTTCTGAGTATGAAAGGCAAGTCAAACTTGTTCAAGAAGAACTTGCATCTTATAAAGTCTTTGCTCTAAGACACCAGAACCGAAACTGAAGGTTCTCAAATGCAGTGGTTAGGGTTCACAGAAGATCTTCGGAAGAACGAAGAGAAGGCAAAAGCTCAAATTAGTAAGAAGGAGAAGGAACTACTTGAGATTTTAGATCAACTCAAAACAATTCGTCAGAAAGAAATATTGAGATATCAGGATAAACTGGATTTACTGGAACGGAACAAAGACAGAGTGGTTGCAGCAACGTTGGAAATTGAGAGGCGTTTCCCAGCAGCCGAAGCTAATGTTGAGCAGTAAAGATGCAGAGTTATCAAAGCTTGTCTCATCAAAAGACAGTGACATTTCTGACTATCTAGTGGAAATCCAGCAGCAACATAGAAAGCAAATAGATGACTATGGAAAGAATTTGAGGATTCTCCAACAAGATAACCAGAAAGGAGCCAGAGCCATGAAAGAGCTGGAGGTCCAACTTGTTAAGGTTAGGGAAAAAAAGACAAAGCTGTTAGCCAGACGGGTGCTTTCACAAAATCAATGGCCTCCTTGCAAGATGACCTGTTCCTCAGGATGCATATGATGACCTGTTCCTCAGGATGCATATGTTCCTCAGGATGCTTTTGGTGTGCTGGCCTTTATAAATCAGAGCATTGAGTATAGAAGTTGGGATGTAATGTTAAAATTGTACAAGGCATTGGTGAGACCAATTCTGGAGTATGGTGTACAATTTTGGTCGCCTAATTATAGGAAGGATGTCAACAAAATAGAGAGAGTACAGAGGAGATTTACTAGAATGTTGCCTGGGTTTCAGCAACTAAGTTACAGAGAAAGGTTGAACAAGTTAGGGCTTTATTCTTTGGAGTGCAGAAGGTTAAGGGGGGACTTGATAGAGGTTTTTAAAATGATGAGAGGGATAGACAGAGTTGACGTGGAAAAGCTTTTCCCACTGAGAGTAGGGAAGATTCAAACAAGGGGACATGACTTGAGAATTAAGGGACTGAAGTTTAGGGGTAACATGAGGGGGAACTTCTTTACTCAGAGAGTGGTAGCTGTGTGGAATGAGCTCCCAGTGAAGGTGGTGGAGGCAGGTTTGTTTTTATCATTTAAAAATAAATTGGATAGTTATATGGATGGGAAAGGAATGGAGGGTTATGGTCTGAGCGCAGGTATATGGGACTAGGGGAGATTATGTGTTCGGCACGGATTAGAGGGGTCGAGATGGCCTGTTTCCGTGCTGTAATTGTTATATGGTCTTCTTCTTATCGAGTCCACACACAAGATTAGAAGTTGTTCAGCCAGAGCTGAACACACTTCTCGGCATCTGCCCAATGGTGTCTGTCTTGCGCTTCTTGTGCTTCTTGTGCGTGGTGGTGGAAAGATTGGTTGAAACAGGGCCGCGACGTGAACGCTCTTTCCTTGGCCCCGTTATATGGTTATATGGTTATATGGTTATGACTAAATATTTATGTTTTTATATTTTAATTTAAAAGATTCCAAGATGGACACAGCAAAGATATGTTGTAATCATGTTTTGCATTCATGTGTGTATAAAGATTGAGCATTATTTTCATTTTGCAGTGAAAGGAAGAACTGGAAACCCTTCAGTAAGCAACACAGCAGGAGCGCAGAGAGCAAGATCCGTCCTCCTGCAAGAATGAATTGGCTGAGCTAAGGTTTGGTTCTTCTTGGACTGGGATATCAGTTGCATTTCTATCGTGCCATATGATCAAATGGGATTATCCCTTGCTGCTTTGGCCAGCAAGCAACGTTTGAAGTGTTGATGATGGTAGCAAACACAGCAGTCAATTTTCGTAGGGTGGTGTCGTAGAGCCACAAATGATTCAACTCCTCGCCGAAGGAGAATCCGTCTGGTTAAAGGAGGAGGACATTCAGTTTCGAATGGCTGGATGGCTTCCTTTAGTTTGTTTTAGATTAGTTTAGTTTAGAGAGAATCTAAATCCAAGCTGACTATCAACACGCATTTGGGACTGTTTCAGTTCAATAGACTCCCATTTGACATATCATCAGCCCCAGGGATTTTTCAAGGGTTTATGACACAATTTCTAGACGGAATTGAAGGTGTGGTGTGTTACTTGAATGACATCCTCATCTCAGCCCCTGGCAGGCAGGGACATGATGAAAGGTTGGAAGTGGTACTCAAACGCCTTGAGACACACAGTGTAAGAGTGAAGGCACAAAAGTGTGAGTTCTTTCAGAACTCGGTAGAGTACTTGGGTCATAAGATAGACAAGGATGGTCTACACACCACCAAGGGTAGAGTTGAAGCGATCAAGAACGCGCCCACTCCCAGAAACAGGCCCTTCGTCCTACTGAGTCTGCGCCGACCAGCAATCATCCCATACACTAGCGCAATCCTACACACTAGCGACAAATTACAATTTTAACCAAGCCAAATAGCCTACAAACCCTCATGTCTTTGGGATGTGGGAGGAAACCAGAATACCTGGAGGAAACCTATGCAGCCACAGGGAGAAGATGCAAACTCCACACAAACAGCACCTACGGTCAGGATTGAACCTGGGTCTCTGGGGCTGTAAGGCAGTAATACTGCCCCCACTGTTACTTGATAGAATCTGAAGAACCATGTGTACACAATGTGGATGGAATTGGAGAATTCTGCTTGTAGTAGCACTGAACGATTTAGCCACTTAATGCTCCCCCCTTTCCTCTTTGACATGCGCCTTTGAATTGTTTTTAAACATATATATTTGTATTGAGTCTTTTTTAACACTTTTTAAGGGAATATAACCTAGGTCATAATTTGCTGAGTAAAAAATAATTTCTCCTCCTCTTCCCCTGCATTTTTGCTAGTTTCTATACCCTTGCTTCCTCCAATTCAAGAAATGGTCATTCCTGTTCTGCTCCATCAAACTGCTTGTAGAGGAATCCACTGACTGCAGAAAGCAGCTGCTTCAAAGTCCTTGGAGAAGATGCGATTGAAAGCCGTGTGTTCTTCCCAGCTCTTGGTATCGATGACATTTCATTGAGAAGGTGGGGTTACTGTGTTACCGTTTACGCTGCTGTTTTCTTTCCAGGCATGGACCTCTTCTTGTCAGACCAGCACCCAGGGAGCAAACCATTGAAGTGGAATCAATCGAGGAATGTGAGGCTTTGGAGATAGACCCCAGTGAACAGGTGGTGGTGGCACGGAAGGTGTGTATTGCCAATTATTGCATCGTTTTCTAGTTTTAATGTAATTTCCTGACATTTTACACTGTATCTTGCCCCCCACCCAACCCCAGTGAACAGGGCAACTCTGGAAAACCTGCTTCTATGTACTTACCTACTAATAAATAGGATACATAGTACATTGGTTTGGAGTGGGTGATTCAGATAGATCACACAGAAAACCTGGCCTGGTTTCATTGTCCAGCCTCGAGGTCTGCACGTGGTGACCCTCCCCCCCTCACCCAGCAACTCCTCCTCTCCTGGGAGACATGAGGTGTTTGAACTAGTCTCCTGGCTCATGTCGCACTTATGCAAATCGGTTTTCAAATGCATAACTCTAATCTCTCTGTTTCCGTGATGAAAGATAAATGTAATAAATTTGATTATCTCATCTTAACCAAGAGAAGATCTGAAATGTAGAAGACACCTTTCTAGGAATACAGAGAGCAGGAAAAAACAGCTGATGAAGGTTCATCTTTCCCCACCTTCATCATGCCGTATAGTGTAAGAATGGATACGTCACCCATCACCAAGGAATCCAAGACTAACCATGTAAGCACTCTCACTTTCTGATTGACTGTGACAGAGGATTGTTTAGAATCAAGACCTCCTATCCAATAGTTCACCAAGGAATTTGCTTGTTTGCTCATAGAATAGTGCATTAATTTGAACCAATGAAATTGAAGCCGCTACTACCCATTCGTACATTATAATACAGATCTTTATAACATGAAAAGTAAATACAAATCTTCACATCTGTACCTTGGTATTTTACTAATTAGTTTAATTCTGAAAGAACTAATTAGTTGAGGTTCATAAGTGATAGGATAAGAATTAGGCCGTTTGGTCAACTCCTTGATCGAATCATGGCTGATCTATCTCTCCTTTGTAACCCCATTCTCCTCCCATCTACCCATAAACTCTGACACCTGTATTAGGTTGATCTTAGTTAGATATTGACCTCGGTTTCTGTTTTGCAGGTGAAGAGTCGAGTGAATTTCTTCAAGCGCTTATTTACTGCTCGAAAATGAAGACTTCCCGGACCAAGTCACGCGACTTGGTCTTGGCGTACTTTGCGACACCACATTTGTTTGTTTACACCACATGTGCCTGGAGAGACGTTTGTAGATGCACTACAGATGGGAGTGACACCAATATATTATCACAGCTGTTAATGAGTGAACACTGATCACAGGTGTATAAAAGAATATTGTTAATGTATGAAATGTGTTGTTCAAATCGTTTATGGTTCAGTCACATTGTAAACTGGGTTCAAAGTTGTGATTTTTGTTATCAAAATCCAAAGATACTCTGCTTTAAACAGTTATATCTTCTTCTTGTTCTTGTGTTTGAGGCAGCAGAGGTTATGTAACACCCTCCAGGCGCTGTAACCAGTTCAATGTGCTGTTGTCAAGGGCCGTGAGGTCTACCCCTCCACCAGGGGGCGGAGGGCAGCGCAGTCGAAAATGCCGTGCTGCTGCTGCGCTGTTTGCTGATCTGCTCCACACACGCAGGCTGCTAATGAACGCAGCACCCAGCGATGCATGTTGACATTGAACCGGCCGACCCCTGTACGGAGCCGGTTCAGGGCGACCCATTCTTTGCAGGGCAGGTCCGAGCCAGGTGGGGCTGTGGTGTTCGGTGCAACAGTGAATTGAGGAGGTCGTGAAGTCTGTTCCCAGCTGGTTCTCCAAGCTCCTAGTGTGCTGAAACCGGAGCCACAGAGGGTGGCTGCGTGATGGGAGAAGGGGCGACAAGATGACAGGCGTTGAGGTCCCAGTTGCTGTGAGTCCTGGGCGAGGTGGTGCAAAGGATGTTTGGCATCCGATGGGGCATTGTACACCAGCCTGTGGGTGAAGTACTCTCTGTGAAGCTTGTCGGGTGTGATACATGCGAGCACTGGCAGAAGATCCGTAGGACGTAGGCAGCCGGTGATGATCCGTATGGTGTCGTTGAGGATGGCGTCGAGTTTGCTAGTATGAGCGCTGCGGCATCATGCTGGGGCGGCGTACTCAGCGGCGCTGTACACGTGTGCAAGAGCACTGGTTCAGAGAGTAGATGTCCTGGCGCCCCATGAAGATCCAGCCAAGCAACGTAGGAGGTTGTTCCGCACCGAGACTTTAGCACCGAGAGCTTCAAGGTGTTGCTTGTAGGTCAGCTGCCGATCTAGTTTCAACCCAAGGTATGAAGGAAATGGGTTATAGGGTAGTGGTGACACATTGAGGGTGACGGTGAGCTGGCGTTGAGATTCTTTGTTGTTCAGGTGAAAGGCCATTGTGGTGGTTTTTGCCACACTCAGTTTTAGTCTCCAGGTCTTAAGGCAGCCCGCGAAAAGTTCCATATCCACTGAAAGCACATCCTCCACGTTTGACCAACTCCTGCCCGAATGCAGTAGGGCCAGGTCATCTCCGTATACATACTGGCGCAAGGTCGTGAGTGGCAGATCGCTGATAAAGAGATTGAAGAGCAGGGGAGCCAGTACCGAGCCTTGGGGGACTCCGTTTCTTAGGCGTTGCAGTCGGCTAGATTGTCCATCGCTGGTCTTGAGTACAAAACTGCAGTTGGCCAGGATGTTGGCAAGGAACCGCACTAAATGGCAGTCAGGAATGGTGTGGATGAGCTTCAAGATCAGGCCCTGGTGCTACACTGAATCGTAGGCGGCAGTGAGGTCCACCAGTGTGATGCCCGACTTGCCAACCTTTTCCAAACTGTCTTTGATGTTGTTGGTCAGCTTGACTATTTGGTGGGTAGAGCAGGGTTCCGTACAAAAGCTTGTACAGGACACAGAGGAGTGAGATGGGTCGATGGTTCCTTGTGTCGTTCACACGCTTGTTTGGTTTTGGTAGCACAATGACGGTGGCTTTCCACCAGATCTACGGAATGGACTGACCAATGAGGCAAGAGGAGTAGAACTCACGGAACCAGACCTGGCATTTAGGACCGCAGTGTTTCAGGAATTCTGGGGGATGTTATCAGGACCATGGGCTTTTCCGTATTTCAATTGAGTGATGACAGGAGAGAGTTCTGCAAAGGAAAAGGCTGCTGACAGGAGCCCATCAGCGCCTGGAGCTTTCCAAAGATTAGTGGTTTCCTGTTTGACAGATCGAGTATGATTTTTGTCCACGTCTTTGAAGTGGCCATTGACCAGGAGCTGGTGGGCGATGGAGTTGGCCGTGACAGGGCAATGCTTTGGGCGGGTACTTCGACGTGAAACGATTGAAGGTCTTCCATGCCACCCTACTGGAGTGTGTGAAGTCGATTCCTTGGACAGTCTCTTCCCACCGCTCTCTGCGCTTCTTGTCGAGGCGGATTGTCAGTTCCGTAGCCTTGGAGGCAGCCTCTTCGCCAGGTTCAGCGTCCAGGAATGTGTCGTAACATGCGTCACATTCTTCGTCCCATGTGGGGATGTACCGGCAATGATAGCCACGAGTTTACAGAAGGCTGAGTAGGCTTTGCCCAGATTGGTGGAGGTGGGGGTGGGAAGGCTGTCGATCCAGAAGTCCACCAGACTTGTGAACTGGTCCCACCTGGCCTTGCGGAAATTCCACCTCTTCGCAGGTTTGGTTCGGACCGGCTCGATGGGGTTGTCCGGGGTAATCAGAGATGGGTGATGTTGTGATTTCGGGAAGTGGTCCAGGATGATATGGTGTGGGGATGGTCCATTCAGGTTTGCAAAAGCCAAGTTAAGGTTGGTAATGGTGTTCCACCTGCCAGAGTGGAAGCTGTCCGGTTGTTTTGGGTTGTACAGGAGTTGAACGGCAGTAGCTGAGGCCCAGTCTTCTTGAGCAGTGCCATCTGAGTTAGTTGAACGGTAGCCCCAGGTGGTGCTGTGGCAGTTAAAGTCTCCGGTGTAGATGCAGGGTGAACCAAACGTGGGGATGGAGTCTTTGTGGAGCTTGGTAGAAGGTGGCTTGTATACATTGATGACCGTGAAACCTTCGACTTGCGTTGTTGCCCATTGCACGTCGCAGTCAGGAGGGGACACTGCAACCGCTTTCCATTTTGCTGTGTTCCTTACAAAAGTGGCAATCCCGTAGGTGTCGCTCTTGGTGCAGGCGGCCAGGGTATAACCAGGGATCTTCAGATGGGAGCGATCACTTTTGTGAGTCTCTTGGAGCAGGATTGCAATGACTTTGTGGGTCTGTAGCAGATGTTCAATGATGGTGGTCTTGGCCTTGGTGAGGTTTTCCGCATTCAGCTGCAGCAGGGCGATGCCATCGGTTCGACATCTGTAGATGCCCGCCCTAAAAAGGGAGCACACTCCTGGTTGGCGCCGAGCTGCGGCGACTGAGTTTGCATTTGGGCTGCAAGCTGTTGTTGTTCAATGTTATTTCTGCTGCTGTCTCTGTTTGTTGTCGTTTGCCTGACTGAGGTCAGTTGACAGGTCTCACCACGGGGAGGTCGACAACATGAGCCCCATGTGTTATATACAACTGTTATATACGTTTATACAGGACGAAATCCGGCTTGTTCAGCGGGTAGTTGGGGGTCGATGATTGGATGGAGCCGGGCCAGGAGAAGCCGTTCGAGAAGCTTGTACAGGACACAGAGGAGTGAGATAGGTCGATGGTTCCTTGTGACGTACACACGCTTGTATTGGTGTTGGTAGCACAATGACGGTGGCTTTCCACCATATCTACGGAATGGACAGACCGATGAGGCAAGAGGAGTAGAACTGACGGAGCCAGACCTGGCATTTAGGACAGCAGTGTTTCAGGAATTCTGGGGGATGTTATCAGGACTCTGGGTTTTTCCGCATTTCAAATGAGTGATGACAGGACAGAGCTCTGCAGAGGAAAAGGCTGCTGACAGGAGCCCATCAGCGCCTGGAGCTTTCCAAAGATTAGTGGTTTCCTGTTTGACAGAACGAGTATGATTCTTGCCCACGTCTTTGAAGTGGCCGTTGGCCAGGAGCTGGTGGGCGATGGAGTTGGCCGTGACAGGGCAATGCTTTGGGCTGGTACGTCGACTAGTGAGGCAATTGGAGGTCTTCCATGCCACCTTACTGGAGTGTGTGAAGTCGATTCCTTGGACTGTGTCTTCCCACCGCTCTCTGCGCTTCTTGTCGAGGCAGTTTGTCAGTTCCGTAGCCTTGGAGGCAGCCTCTTCGCCAGGTTCAGCGTCCAGGAATGCGTCGTAGCATGCGTCACATTCTTCGTCCCATGTGGGGATGTACCGGCAATGATAGCCACGAGAAATGTAACTCTTCGCTTCCCTGATGATGTGTTTACAGAAGGCTGAGTAGACTTTGGCCAGATTGGTGGAGGTGGGGGTGGGAAGGCTATCGATCCAGAAGTCCACCAGACTTGTGAACTGATCCCACCTGGCCTTGCGGAAATTCCACTTCTCCGCAGGTTTGGCTGGGACCGGCTCGATGGGGTTGTCCGGGATAATCGGAGATGGGCGATGTTGTGATTTTGGGAAGTGATCCAGGATGAAGCGGTGTGGGGATGGTCCATTCTGGTTTGCAAAAGCCAAGTCAGGGTTGGTAGTGGTGTTCCGCCTGCCAGAGTGGAAGCTGTCCGGTTGGTTTGGGTCGTACAGGAGTTGAATGGCAGTAGCTGAGACCCAGTCTTCTAGTGCAGCCCCATCTGAGTTACTTGAACGGTAGCCCTAGGTGGTGCTGTGGCAGTTAAAGTCTCCGGTGTAGATGCAGGGTGAACCAAACGTGGGGATGGAGTCTTTGTGGAGCTTGGTAGAAGGTGGTTTGTATACATTGATGGCCGTGACACCTTCGACTTGCGTTGTTGCCCATTCCACGTCGCAGTCAGGAGGGGACACTGCAATCGCTTTCCACTTTGCTGTGTTCCTTACAAAAGTGGCAATCCCGTGGGTGTCGCTCTTGGAGCAGGCGGCCATGGTATAACCAGGGATCTTCAGATGGGAGCGATCACTTTTGTGAGTCTCTTGGAGCAGGATTGCAATTACTTTGTGGGTGTGTAGCAGATGTTTAATGATGGTGGTCTTGGCCTTGGTGAGGTTTTCCGCATTCAGCTGCAGCAGGGCGATGCCATCGGTTTCACATCTGTAGATGCCCCGCGCTAAAAAGGGCGCACGCTCCTGGTTGGCGCCGAGCTGCGGCGACTGAGGTCAGTTGACAGGGCTCACCACGGGGAGGTCGGCAACATGAACCCCATGTGTTATATAAAACAGTTATATTAAAGCTCTAAATGCAAAATTAGGTACATTTTGTGGTGTCAACCAATGTTATTTAACTCTGCGCCTTGGGATTTAGTACGTCAGAGAGAGATTATATTGAGAGATTATATTTCTGCTTGGAAATGCATTTGTACATTTAAAGTGGTGCTGCAGATTTGAGGAAAACACTGAGTACCTTCGAATATAATTAATCTGTTACTTTCATTTTAGTAATGTTGCCATTAGGGTACAATTTAGAACTGCACTTTTGGAAATTATTTTGTTTGACAAAGTTTTTATTAAAAGTTAAAATGGATCACATTCGTTATGACTGTTTTATCACCTGTATTTATATTTGAGTAAAAATCGCGACCAAAAGATGGCCTGAAATTATGTTACATGCTTACTTGTGCTATAATGTCACTGCCATAATGTCTCTAGCATAGTGGCTACCGATGATATTTAGCTGCACCTTGACCCACTGCACTTCAATGGTAGCACAAGTATGCTGGCCACCAGCATTAAGGATGTTACACCCCAGCCAGTCCGCCCCTCTCCCATCAGGCAAGAGGTATAGAAGTTTGTAAACACACACCTCCAGATTGAGAGACAGTTTCTTTCCAGCTGTTATCGTGCAACTGAACCATCCTACCAACAATTAGAGAGCAGTCCTGAGATACTTTCTACCTCATAGGAGATTCTTGGACTATCTTTAATCGGAATTTATCTTGCATGAAAGATTATTCACATTATTCCCTTTAACATGCATCTGTACACTGTTGATGGCTCGATTGTAATCATGTATTGTCTTTCCGCTGATGAGTTTGCATGCAACAAAAGCTTTACACATGACAATAAACTAAACTAACTAACTGGTATTTAGTTGGAACTTGACTCTCCACAATGGATGTAATCTTGATGCAGATAGGTTTCAAGCAAGTTGTGGGCGTTGCACTTTATTTCAGTCTTTTAATTATTGTCCCGCTGAGTTATTAAATATATGGTTTTGCAGGCAAGGCATTGATTATGTAGAATAAAGAACACTACAGCACAGGACCTACCTCTTCAGCCCACCGTCTGTGCCGAACATGATGCCAAGACATACCCTTATCTTTTTTTTTTCTTTTTTTGTTTTTGTTTATTTTATTAGAAGTTAATACAATACAAAACAATACAGTGGCACCTAATATTAGGTGCCAACTATGTCATACCGTAATCCATTCTATGTACAACCTCTAGTTTTATGTTATGAGTAGGCAAGACAAGAAAAAGAAAACAATAGAAAGGGGAAAGAGTGGAAAAATAGATGGTAGAGAGTAGAAAAATGTGAAGTGTGGATATAAAAAATAAAAATAAAAAAATAAAATAAAAAAGAAAAGGTGGAAAGTAGAAATAGAAGAAAAGGCCCCTTAAAAGAGAATTTTTCAAATCTATATTCGGAGATGTAGATCTATCCACGTCATGAACCGAAATCAGCAATCCTTATGGTACCGCTGCATCACATGATTCCAAAAAGTCGATGAAAGGAGACCAACTCCTTAAGAATTGGTCATATTTATCTATTAGTCGGAGTCTCATTTCTTCAAGGCGTGCTATGTCCATCATATTCCTAATCCACATTTTAACAGTTGGTATGGCTGTATTTTTCCAAAATGTAAGTATCAATTTCTTTCCAATTATTAACCCATAATTTAAAAAAACATTTTGGTCTTTATTTAAATTGGTATCTTCTCCTATTATTCCATTCCATTTTGGGTTCTATTCTTGACTTGAAGAGCTTTGTAAATATATCAAATATATCACTCCAAAATTTATTCAACTTTGTACATCCTACAAATGAATGTGTTAAATTCGCGTTTTGAAACAAACATTTATCGCATCTGGGAGAGACGTTTGGATAAAATTTATTCAACCTCGTTTTTGAATAATATAGTCTATGTAATAATTTGAATTGAATTAAATTATGTCTTGTATTAATAGAACAGTTATGTGTATTCATCAAACACTTTTCCCATCTATCCTTCGAGATCTTTATCATTAGCTCATGTTCCCAATCTTCCCTTAGTGCTTCTGTTGAGGGTGATTCTCTATATAATATATTAATATAAAAGTATGATATTAATTTTTGTGAATCAGCCTTAATATTCATTGCTTCTTCTAAAGGGTCTAAAAATATAGTTTGAAATCTATGTATATATTTCTTCATAAAGTCGCATACCTGTATATATTTAAAATATTGATTATCCTTCAATTTAAATTTTAATTTTAATTGTTGAAATGATAACAGTTTACCCAATTCATACATATCCCCTACTTTCCTAATCCCCAGTCTATCCCATTGTTGATATGTGTTGTCGATGAGAGAAGGTTTGAATGCGGGGTTGTTCAATAGTGGGGTTAGTACAGGTGCACAACCTTTTATCCGAAAGCCTTGGGACCAGACACATTTCGGATATCGGACATTTTCGGGTTTCGGAATGGAAGATTTTTAGCGTAGATTAGGTAGGTAGCGCTGGCGGCTTGGAAAGTCTGGAGCGGCTGCCTCCTCCCCGGAGACCGGGGAATCATTGTAAATCATTGCTTAAATGTTAGTCAGTTAGTTTGGAGGGATTTTATGTGGTGGGGGTGAAGGGGGGAACTTTAATTCGTAGTCCCCTACCTGGTCAGAGAGGCGGGGAGCGGGCAATGCCTTTCCGGGTCGCCGTGCAGTACTGTGCCGCGGCTCCCACATCACAGAGCTGGGGCTGTGGCCGGCTGCGCTGGATTTGGATTTGTAGCGCCGCGCAGCCAGGGGTAGAGTTCGCCGTGGTCGGAGCTACAACCGGCGCCGCCCGTGGCTGGACCACCGCAGCCCGGACCGCTGTGGGCCGCGGCTCCCAACATCGTGGAGCTGGGGCTGCGGTGGTCCGGCCACGGGCGGCGCCGGTTGTAGCTCCGACCACGGCGAACTCTACCCCTGGCTGCGCGGCGCTACAAATCCAAATCCAGCGCAGCCGGCCACAGCCCCAGCTCCACGATGTTGGGAGCCGCGGCACAGCGGTCCGGAGCTTACTGCACGGCGACCCGGTAAGGCATTGCCCGCTCCCCGCTTCTCCGACCAGGTAGGGGACTAAGAATTAAAGTTCCCCCCAAAAGCCCACCAAACTAACTGACTAACATTTAAGCAATGATTTACAATGATTCCTACCCTCCCGCGCAATATACACTCACCCAATATACTCTCACCTTCTCTTTTATGAATGGGGATTTAGTTCCCCTTTGTTGGAGGACCGACCGGAGGTTCCGCTGTCACCTCTGCGGGCCGCCCTCGGTGAACGTTTTCAAGGACCTTTCTTCAAGGACCGAAAAAATGTCCGCTATTCGGAGGTTTTCGTTATTTGGATCTTCGGATAAAAGGTTGTGCACCTGTACTGATAAATTATTTAATTTCAAGGATACTTTTATTTGTTTCCAAATTCTTATTATATTGTGAATAATTGGGTTCTTCTTATATATTATACTATTCAATTTTATCGGTGAGAGCAGGATCGTTCCTATATCGTGCGGATAGCACTCCTCTTTCTCCATTCTTATCCACTCCAACTGCTGAGTGGAACTATCCAGCCAGTACATTATGTTCTTAATATGCACTGCCCAGTAGTAATACATAAAGTTAGGTAATGATAAACCCCCAACTTCTTTAGATTTGCACAAATGCTTTCGTTGAATTCTATGTGTTCTGTAATCCCATATAAAATTAGTGATAGTGGAATCTAGTTTTTTGAAAAAATATTTTGGAATATATATTGGGATCGCTTGAAACAAATATATTAATTGTGGTAAGAAAGTCATTTTTATAGCGTTAATTCTACCTATCAATGAGAGCGGAAGTGTTTTCCAAAATTTAATCATATCATTCAGTTTATTTAATAGTGGTATAAAATTGGCACTAAATAATGATTTGTGTCTTCTCGTAATTTGAATACCCAGATACTTGAATTTTTCTGTTGCAATTTTGAAGGGGAATTTTAGTAAGTGTCTCGAATCCTGTGGTTTTAAAGACATAATTTCGCTTTTATTCCAATTTATTCTATATCCTGAAAAAGAGCCGAATTCCTCAATTAGTGTTAATAAGGTGGGTATACTCGTTTGTGTATTAGTAATATATAAAAGAATATCATCAGCATATAGTGAAATTTTATTCTTTGAATCCTTAGTGTTATATCCGTGAATATTCGGGTGATTTCTAATCCTTTCGGCCAACGGTTCTATCATAAGGGCAAATAGCAATGGTGATAAGGCACACCCTTGCCTATTACCCCTTGATAAGTAAAATTTTGGAGATAGCGTATTGTTAGTTAATATTCTTGCCGTAGGTCTATCGTAAAGTAGTTTAACCCATCTAATAAAATTCTCTCCCATATTGAATTTTTGGAGTACCTTGTATAAATACTGCCATTCTACTTGATCAAATGCCTTCTCTGCATCCAGCGTGACAACTGAAATATCTTCATTGTCCTCATTATGAGAGTACATTATATTGAAAAGCCTTCTCAAATTATTAAATGATTGTCTTTTGGGTATAAATCCCGTTTGATCCGTATTTATTAAATTGTTAATATAATTATTTAGCCTTCTAGCTAGAATCTTTGCTAAAATTTTCTGATCCGTATTTAGTAGTGAAATAGCTCTATAAGAACCCGGTTCATCTAAATCTTTATCTTTTTTTGGTATAAGTGTTATTGTTGCTTCTGCTAGGGTTTCTGGTAGTTTATTTCGGTATAAGCCTGCGTGTATAAATTGAATAATCTTGGTATAATTGACTCCTGAAATCTTTTATAAAATTCATTACTAAAACCGTCTGGTCCTGGGGTCTTCCCATTTTTCAGTGAGTTTATTATTTGTTTTATTTCTTCACTAGTAATCCGTGCTCCTAATTGCTCTTGTTCTAAACTATCCAATTTTGGGAGCTTGCAATTATCTAAAACATTTGTAATTTTACTTACATCTGTATTTATTTTAGATGTATATAAATTGTGATAAAATTGGGCAAACCTCTTGTTAATATCCTTAGGCAGTGTTAAAAACTCACCCTTATCCGATTTAATTTTAGTAATAGTTTTTTCCTTTTCTCGTTGCTTCAGTTGCCTCGCAAGTAGTTTATGTGGCTTATCCCCAAATTCGAAGTGTGCTTGTTTTGTAATTTGGAATAATTTTATTACTCTAGCCGATAGTATTCTATTGACTTTATATTTCAATAAAGTTATCTTATTATGTTTATTTATGGTTGGGTCAGTTGCATTGTCCAGTTCTAGTAGTTTTATTTTCTGTTCTATCCGCTGAAGTTCTCTTTTATTTTCCTTATTTTGAAAACTTTGGTAAGAAATTATGACGCCGCGAATATATGCCTTGAAGGTTTACCATAATAGCGGTGCAGAAATACCCGGCGTGTCATTTATTTCGAAAAAAAGTTTTATTTGTTCTTTTATATACGCGGGTTATTTAATATATGTACATTGAATCTCCAAAAAGGTTTTATACTCGGCATTCCCTCAATTTTAAGTATAAAAGTCAATGGTGAATGATCAGAAATAATACTATTATGATATGATGGTTTATTCGTATACGGGATTAATTTTGTGTCCAATAAAAAATAGTCAATTCGCGAATAAGTTTTGTGAACTGATGAATAAAATGAGTATTCCCTACCACTTGGATTTGCTATTCTCCAAATATCAGCTATGTTATTATTTTTTTATATAAGTATTTAAAAATTCACAGGTCTTAGTTTTAACAAGACGCTTCCCTAGCTTTATTGATTTATCTAAGTATGGATCTATAACACAGTTAAAATCTCCCCCAATTATTATATTTTGATAATTATGCTCTGCGATTAAATCTATTATTTTCCTAAAAAATTGTGGGTTATCAAAATTACCCTATAATAACCATATAACAATTACAGCACGGAAACAGGCCATCTCGACCCTTCTAGTCCGTGCCGAACACATAATCTCCCCTAGTCCCATATACCTGCGCTCAGACCATAACCCTCCATTCCTTTCCCATCCATATAACTATCCAATTTATTTTTAAATGATAAAAACTAACCTGCCTCCACCACCTTCACTGGAAGCTCATTCCACACAGCTACCACTCACTGAGTAAAGAAGTTTCCCCTCATGTTACCCCTAAACTTCAGTCTCTTAATTCTCAAGTCATGTCCCCTTGTTTGAATCTTCCCTACTCTCAGTGGGAAAAGCTTTTCCACGTCAACTCTGTTAATCCCTCTCATCATTTTAAAAACCTCTATCAAGTCCCCCCTTAACCTTCTGCGCTCCAAAGAATAAAGCCCTAACTTGTTCAACCTTTCTCTGTAACTTAGTTGCTGAAACCCAGGCAACATTCTAGTAAATCTCCTCTGTACTCTCTCTATTTTGTTGACATCCTTCCTATAATTAGGCGACCAAAATTGTACACCATACTCCAGAATTGGCCTCACCAATGCCTTGTACAATTTTAACATTACATCCCAACTTCTATACTCAATGCTCTGATTTATAAAGGCCAGCACACCAAAAGCTTTCTTTACCACCCTATATACATGAGATTCCACTTTCAGGGAACTGTGCACAGTTATTCCCAGATCCCTCTGTTCACCTACATTCTTCAATTCCCTACCATTTACCATGTACGTCCTATTTTGATTTGTCCTGCCAAGATGTAGAACCTCACACTTATCAGCATTAAACTCCATCTGCCATCTTTCAGCCCACTCTTCCAACTGGCATAAATCTCTCTGTAGACTTTGAAACTCTACTTCATTACCCGCAACCCCACCTATCTTAGTATCATCTGCATACTTACTAATCCAATTTACCACGCCATCGTCCAGATCATTGATGTACATGACAAACAACAGTGGACCCAACACAGATCCCTGTGGCACCCCACTCGTCACTGGCCTCCAACCTGACAAACAACCATCCACCATTACTCTCTGGCATCTCCCATTCAGCCACTGTTGAATCCATCTTGCTACTCCACCATTAATACCCAACCATTGAACCTTCTTAACCAACCTTCCATGAGGAACGTTGTCAAAGGCCTTACTGAAGTCCATATACACAACATCCACTGCTTTACCCTCATCAATTTCCCGAGTAACATCTTCAAAAAATTCAAGAAGATTAGTTAAACATGACCTTCCAGGCACAAATCCATGTTGACTGTTCCTAATCAGACCCTGTTTATCCAGATGTTTATATATATTATCTCTAAGTATTCTTTCCATTAATTTGCCCACCACTGACGTCAAACTAACAGGTCTATAATTGCTAGGTTTACTCTTAGACCCCTTTTTAAACAATGGAACAACATGCGCAGTACGCCAATCCTCCGGCACTATTCATGGGTTTCAGCAACTAAGTTACAGAGAAAGGTTGAACAAGTTAGGGCTTTATTCTTTGGAGCGCAGAAGGTTAAGGGGGGACTTGATAGAGGTTTTTAAAATGATGAGAGGGATAGACAGAGTTGACGTGGAAAAGCTTTTCCCACTGAGAGTAGGGAAGATTCAAACAAGGGGACATGACTTGAGAATTAAGGGACTGAAGTTTAGGGGTAACATGAGGGGGAACTTCTTTACTCAGAGAGTGGTAGCTGTGTGGAATGAGCTTCCAGTGAAGGTGGTGGAGGCAGGTTCGTTTTTATCATTTAAAAATAAATTGGATAGTTATATGGATGGGAAAGGAATGGAGGGTTATGGTCTGAGCGCAGGTATATGGGACTAGGGGAGATTATGTGTTCAGCACGGACTAGAGGGGTCGAGATGGCCTGTTTCCGTGCTGTAATTGTTATATGGTTATTATATGGTTATTCCCGTTTCTAATGACATTTGAAATATTTCTGCCATAGCCCCTGCTATTTCTACACTAACTTCCCTCAATGTCCTAGGGAATATCCTGTCCGGACCTGGAGACTTATCCACTTTTATATTTCTCAAAAGTGTCAGTACTTCCTCTTCTTTGATCCTCATAGTTTCCATAGCTACTCTACTTGTTTCCCTTACCTCACATAATTCAATATCCTTCTCCTTGGTGAATACCGAAGAAAAGAAACTGTTCAATATCTCCCCCATCTCTTTTGGCTCTGCAGATAGTTGGCCACTCTGACTCTCTAATGGACCAATTTTATCCCTCGTTATCCTTTTGCTATTAATATAGCGGTAGAAACCCTTCGGATTTACTTTTACCTTACTTGCCAAAGCAACCTCATATCTTCTTTTAGCTTTTCTAATTTCTTTCTTAAGATTCTTTTTACATTCTTTATACTCCTCAAGCACCTCATTTACTCCATGCTGCCTATAACTATTGTAGATCTCCCTCTTTTTCCGAACCAAGTGTCCAATTTCCCTTGAAAACCATGGCTCTTTACAGGCACCAAATTAGGCGCGTAAATATTTATCACAGTTAATGGTGTATTGTAAATTTCTCCCGTGACTATAACATATCTTCCCTCTTTATCAGATATAGATTTCTTTAATTTAAAAGGTATACCCTTCCGAATTATAATAGCCGTGCCTCTTGCTTTAGAGGTGAATGAGGAGTAATAGGTTTGACCTATCCAATTTGCCCTTAATCTGATCTGAGTTTGTTGTTTCAGATGTGCCTCTTGTAGGAAAGCAATATCCATATTTAATTATTTTAATTGTGCCAGAATGTTACCCCTCTTAATTGGCTCATTCGCACCTCTGATGTTCCAACTACAGAAGGTGAGACCTCCGATATCTATTCGACTATTATCTTGCATTGGCTATTATTACCAGACTGTATGATTCATGTGATGCAGCCAAGTACCTCGGAATCCCGAATCCAGAGTTGTCCTTCATAATTTCTACAGTAGTTCTGCATCTCCTGACACTATTAAACATAATTAAGGGAAAGAGAAAAACATAAAATAAAGTGTACATAAAAATTGTTAAGTCACACAACAAATAATTGTGAATAAACATAAAAAGTGAATGTAATTTATCAAAAAAGCGAAAAATTACAAAAAAGCCACCTAAGGTAGCTAGATTTGTTTTTAAATTGACCTCCGTCGATGAAATTATGCACTGGGCCTTGTCCCCCTATTAGAATTTGACCCAACGTTAGTCGGTTCCCTCTAATTGTTACCAAAATTATCATATCAGGTCAATTAATCGCTGAACAGCTTAAAATAGAATAAAATAAAAGGGAAGGTAGAAGATTTGGATTAAAATTAAAGAAATTATGGGTTAAAGTACCTCGTCAATAATGACACTTTTCATTTACCTGTATGTTAAGTAATTCATAATTAGTATTTAGTATTTAAAATATATGTCTAACCTCCCCCATCCTTCCTGCTATATAGTTAATCGTGTTAGTATAGTACATTGCGCCTTTAACGTTAGTTGAGTTTATTGCGCGTAAGTGGTTAATTAGTTAGTTAATTATATATATAAATAATAGGTCATATATCCTATAGTGTGGAACAGATGCCTCATAATGGCCATTTCAAAAGGAGACGGTCTCATAGTTCTCCGTGCTGAGGGGTTTGTTGACGAGCTTGCGTCCTTGAGCTTCCATCTGTGCTTTCAGTTCAGAAGTTTAATTCGGCCTCTGTTATTGAACAACACATTCTTGCCAGATAATCCTGTCTGGTAACCGTCTGAAGCGTTCTAGTGTCTTAATTGAAACAGAAAAAACAAAGTTCCACAGATAAAATGTCTATTATTCTGTTCCTCCTTGAATTTTGTTTAAAATCTCCTGGGCGTATTTGCAAGCAGAGTCCGGGTCCATGAATGAGCGTTGCTTGCCCTTAAACGTAATTAGCATTTTCGCTGGATAGATCACGCCATAACGAACTTCAGAATGTCCATATAAAATACTGCTTGCCCTTTTAAACTCGCGTCTTTTTGCCAATATTTCCCGAGGATAATCTCTGTAGAATCTTACGATATTATCAGCGAATGTAAGATTTTCTCCATAGGTTATCTTATAACCATATAACCATATAACAATTACAGCACGGAAACAGGCCATCTCGGCCCTACAAGTCCGCACCGAACAATTTTTTCCCCTTAGTCCCACCTGCCTGCACTCATACCATAACCCTCCATTCCCTTCTCATCCATATGCCTATCCAATTTATTCTTAAATGATAACAACGAACCTGCCGCCACCACTTCCACTGGAAGCTCATTCCACACCGCTACCACTCTCTGAGTAAAGAAGTTCCCCTCATGTTACCCCTAAACTTCTGTCCCTTAATTCTGAAGTCATGTCCTCTTGTTTGAATCTTCCCTATTCTCAAAGGGAAAAGCTTGATCACATCAACTCTGTCTATCCCTCTCATCATTTTAAAGACATCTATCAAGTCCCCCCTTAACCTTATGCGCTCCAGAGAATAAAGACCTAACTTATTCAACCTATCTCTGTAACTTAGTTGTTGAAACCCAGGCAACATTCTAGTAAATCTCCTCTGTACTCTCTCTTTGTTGACATCCTTCCTATAATTGGGCGACCAAAATTGTACACCATACTCCAGATTTGGTCTCACCAATGCCTTGTACAATTTTAACATTACATCCCAGCTTCTATACTCAATGCTCTGATTTATAAAGGCTAGCATACCAAAAGCTTTCTTTACCACCCTATCTATATGAGATTCCACCTTCAAGGAACTATGCACGGTTATTCCCAGATCCCTCTGTTCAACTGTATTCTTCAATTCCCTACCATTTATCACGTACGTCCTATTTTGATTTGTCCTGCCAAGGTGTAACACCTCACATTTATCAGCATTAAACTCCATCTGCCATCTTTCAGCCCATTTTTCCAAATGGCCTAAATCACTCTGTAGACTTTGGAAATCCTCTTCATTATCCACAACACCCCCTATCTTGGTATCATCTGCATACTTACTAATCCAATTTACCACCCCTTCATCCAGATCATTGATGTACATGACAAACAACAAAGGACCCAACACAGATCCCTGAGGCACCCCACTAGTCACCTGCCTCCAACCCGACAAACAGCCATCCACCATTACCCTCTGGCTTCTCCCATTCAGCCACTGCTGAATCCATCTTGCTATTCCTGCATTTATACCCAACAGTTTAACCTTCTTAACCAACCTTCCATGAGGAACCTTGTCAAAGGCCTTACTAAAGTCCATATAGACAACATCCACTGCTTTACCCTCGTCAATTTCCCTAGTAACCTCTTCAAAAAATTCAAGAAGATTAGTCAAACATGACCTTCCAGGCACAAATCCATGTTGACTGTTCCTAATCAGACCCTGTTTATCCAGATGCTTATATATATTATCTCTAAGTATCTTTTCCATTAATTTGCCCACCACTGAAGTCAAACTAACAGGTCTATAATTGCTAGGTTTACTCTTAGAACCCTTTTTAAACAATGGAACAACATGCGCAGTACGCCAATCCTCGGGGACTATTCCCGTTTCTAATGACATTTGAAATATTTCTGTCATAGCCCCGGTTATTTCTACACTAGAAAATCTTCTTTAATACTACACTAGATTAAATCTTCTTTAATAGAGTTTCCAAAGTAGAAATATCCAGGAACTTTACAATGATTTGCCTTGGTTTAGCATTATCATGTTTTTGGAAGCGACCCACTCGATGAGCCAGATCTATCTTTGGTTTTTCTGGAAGTTTGAAAACATCTTTAAGTAGATTAGTAAGAGAATCACGCATTTGAAGGCCGTGTTCAGCACCCTCTTTAACTCCTACTATTCTCAGATTTTGCCTCCTTGACCTGGCCTCTAAATCTTGACATTTCTCATTCAGTTTATTCGTTAGCTCCCAATTAGTATCGTGTTGTTTTTTCAGACCTTGTATTTCTTGGCTCATCTGTTCCATTGAAACTCTACTTCATTACCCGCAACCCCACCTATCTTAGTATCATCTGCATACTTACTAATCCAATTTACCACACCTTCATCCAGATCATTGATGTACATGACAAACAACAAAGGACCCAACACAGATCCCTGTGGCACCCCACTCGTCACTGGCCTCCAACCTGACAAACAACCATCCACCATTACTCTCTGGCGTCTCCCATTCAGCCACTGTTGTATCCATCTTGCTACTCCTGCATTTATACCCAACACTTGAACCTTCCTAACCAACCTTCCATGAAGAACCTTGTCAAAGGCCTTACTAAAGTCCATATAGACAACATTCACTGCTTTACCCTCGTCAATTGCCCTAGTAACCTCTTCAAAAAATTCAAGAAGATTAGTCAAACATGACCTTGCAGGCATGCAAGATTTTTGTTGGAATTTAAAAATGAGTATGATTGGGGAAATTCTCCCTGATGTCCTGCCTAATTCGGGGAGACATTACCTGTTTTTTTTTTTCTCTTTGCCATTTTTGGGCATTCCTACACAAAGGTAATATTTCAGAAGTATTTCATTAGCCGTAACTATTTATTTGAAAGGGACAGTGCCTTATAACTCGAGTCTTTGAGTCTTGCAGCAGAGAAACGCCTCTTCGGCCCAACCTGCCCACACCGGCCAACATGCCACATCTGCACTGGTCCCACCTGCCTGCATTTTGCCCAAATCCCGCTAAATCTGTCTGATCCATGAACCTGTCTAAATGTTTCTTAAACGTTGTGATAACACCCGCATCAACTACCTCCTCCGGCAACTCGTTCCATTCACCCGCCCCTCCCCCGTTTGTGTGAAAAGGTTACACTACAAACTGTAAATATTATTTTTATTTTAGAAACTTAAACATTATAATATTGTAAAATCATGAACAGCATTGGGGTATAGCTGGTAGAGAGCTGCTGCCTCACTGATCCAGCAAAGTGGCGTCAGTCCTGACCTCTGATACAGTCTCTGTGGAGTTTGTATATTCTCTCTGTGACTTCCATGGGTTTCCTCCCAGTGCTCCAGCTTACCCCCGTCTCGTAAAGATGTGGAGCTTGATAGGTTAGTTGGTTGTGTAGAAGGAACTGTAGATGCTGGTTTATGTCAAAGATAAACACAAAAAGCTGGAGTAACTCAGTGGGTCAGGTAGCATCTCTGGAGCGAAGGAATAGTGACGCTTCGGGTCTGTAGAAGGGTCTCCACCTGAAAAGTTATCAATTCCTTTTCTCCAGAGACACTGTTTGACCCCACTGAGTTACTCCAGTTTTTTTGTGTGTATCTTAGGTTTGTTGGTTGATAGGTGAACTGGGGGGTTAATAGGAATGTGGAGAGAATAAAAGATGGGGTTCATGTGTAAATGATTGGCTGGTGATCAGTGGTACTATTCCCCAATGCCCTATTTCCTTATTGTGTACCCCTTTAACTCTATCATTTGTTCTCATTGGGAGCAACTTTCATCTAAAAGACTGCTTTCCTTTTTAGTGGTACCATGCACTCTGTAAGCCTCAGATTTCTGACAATACTTGATCTTGCGATACAACTTCAAGAATAATCCAAGGTAAATATTTAATTAAGTCGAGAAGTTCAGGGAGCACTTATCAAACTGTTGGTGGAAGTGAATGACTGGTGCACAAGTTGGAAACTTTTTATTTTGCACTTGCTATAATGATTTAAGATTCTTTGTCTGAAGTTGGTTACCTCTGCCAAATGTAATTAAAGTGGGGTCTATGAATGACAATGTGGACAGGAAGAGAAGGAAAGATGTAGTTTTAGTATCTTTGCGAGGGGAAACAGTCATGACAGGGATCATTGAATTAGAAAATAAATTGACTTGATCTAGAAAATACCACCGATATTTTTAAGAGTTCATGATCATCGTTTACTTAACAATTGTTGGCGGATTAAGTAAATGGCTGAAACTCTGTGCGGCATTAGGTGTGAAGTATTTAGGCTAGTTTATTGTCGCGTGTACCAAGGTACAGGGGTTGTTGCGTGCTAATCAGTCAGCAGAAAGTGGAGAAGCAAAACAATGAGTTTGTGAGGACAGACAGCACCAAATGAATGGTTACAGAGGATATTTTAAAAGGCTAATGGAATATTGTTCTTTTATCTCAAGTCATCTGAAGTAGAGGGAAAAGTTACCATTAACAAAGCTTGGTTTGCCATTGTTCAGTGTACTGTTCAGTATGTGCTTAGCATTGTGGGGAGATTTGTATTACTTTTGGAGCGAGTGTTCTCCATTCATCAGAATGATTATATTTCAGAAGAAGTTTGATGAAGGGTGTCGACCCGAAAGGTCACCCATCCCTTCTCCAGAAATACTGCCTGACCAGCTGAGTTACTCCAACGTTTTGTGCCTAATCTTTGATTATAAATTGTAAGCACAGGTTACATGGAGAAAACCTGTTGCCCTTAAAATGAAACAGAAGGATTCTAGTGATCCATTGGAGGTGTTCAACATCCTTGAGGAATTGGAATGAGCTGACAAAGACAAGATTTCCTCTGGTTACCAGAACAAGTTGCCACGTGGAACTCGGGAAACCAATTAGCCATTAGATTTGGAGATTATCCAGGAGTTTACAGAATTATGTGGATTGTTATGCAGAATTATGTTTAATTAAATTGTGAACCAGTCTTCAAGAACAAACCCCTGTTCACAATTTAACTTCTACAGAAACTTAAAAGTTATTGAAACCATTAATTGGGTGTGGTACCAAGATAGACTCAAAGCGCTGGAGTAACTCAGTGGGTCGGGCGGCATCTCTGGAGAAAATGGATAGGTGATGGTTCTGGTCAGGACCCTTCCTTGGACTGAGCTACTCCAGCACTTTGTGTCTATCTCTGGTATAAACCAGCATCTGATGTTCCTACTTATTACAGACACAAAGTGCTGGAATTATTCAGTAGCAATGTTACAAAATTTTGAGATTTTATAAAATCATGTCTGTAATTTATCCCATCAGATAAAGCATAAAAAGAAGTTTAATTTGACACCTAATTCACTTTCATATCTTCAGTATTAAAAAAGTTATGACCATTTTCATACTCGGAAATTAGCATCTTGTTCCCTATTGCTTTTCCATTGACTTAACTCAAAAGCTGTGATCGAGGACAGTCAAAAGCCCATAACGTTCTTAAAAATGAAGAGAACTGAAAGAAATTGTCAGTTATTATAGATTGAAGCATTCTGAAACAAATATGGAACAATCTTACTTAGATGACTTGAAATTAAAGCATATAATTAGTTTGTTACCTAATTGAAGCTAATTACAAAATTCAATTACTAGATCTAAACATCTATCAATTTATTAAGAATAGATTAACATTTTTAAATAGCCTAAGTGTCTAAATAACATTCACACTCTCTCCTACTGGAATTAGGGCTCAACAACCCCCTGTGTGCCTGGGCCCTGGACTTTCTCACAGCCAGGCCCCAGGTAGTCAAGATGGGAGAGAATACATCGAAGTCCATCACCCTGAGCACAGGGTCGCCCCAGGGTTGCATCCTCAGCCCCCTATTGTACTCCCTGTACACACATGACTGTGTGGTTAGGTTCAGCTCCAACAATCAAGTTTGCTGATAACACTGTGGTGGTGGGCCTGATCTCAGACAATGATGCGAAGGCCTACCGGGAGGAGGTGGCTGATCAAAAAAATTAAGGAGCTGACCGTGGACTTTAGGAGGGCACATCATCCGAGGACGTACACACCATTGAGGATAAATGGGGATACTGTGGATAGGATGAGCTATTTTAAATACCTGGGAGTCCACATCTCTGAGGATATGACATGGACATCACACGCCGCAGCACTCGTAAGGCAAGGCAGCGCCTTTACCACCTCAGGCAATTGAGGAAATTCAGAGTGTCTCCGAGGATCCTCCAGTGCTTCTACTCAGCGGCTGTGGAAAGCATCTTGTCCGGAAATATTACAATCTGGTTTGGGAATTGCTCTGCCCAGGACAAGAAGGCTCTGCAGAGAGTAGTGCGTTCAGCCGAACGTACTATGGGAACTTCACTCGCCCCCCTGCAGGAACTATACATCAGGAGATGCAACTCCAGAGCCAATAAGATCATGGGAGACCTCTTCCACGCCTGCAACGGACTGTTCCAGCTGCTATGGGCAGGCAAACACCTCTGTTGCCATGCTGTGAGAACGGAGAGGTTGAGGAGTTTCTTCCCAGAGGCCATTAGGACTGTAAACTCCTATCACAACAGGGACTAACTTTACTGTACCACTCTACTGCCTTTTTTTTAAATTGCTGTTTTTTTTCCCTATGTTTCAATAAGATCCCCTCTCATTCTAAATGCCAGATTATACAAGCCCAACCGCTTCATTGTCTCAGCATATGACAGTCCCTCCATCCCGGGAATTAATCTTGTGAACCTATGTTGCACTCCCTCAACAGCAATAATGTCCTTTCTCAAATTTGGAAACCAAAACTGCACACAATACTCTAGGTGAGGTCTCAGTAGGGCCCTGTACAACTGTAGAAGAACCTCTTTGCTCCTATACTCAACTCCTCTTGTTATAAAGAGCAACCGGACGTGAGCACACAGT
The DNA here is from genome assembly GCF_010909765.2 of Amblyraja radiata. Classification (NCBI taxonomy): domain Eukaryota; kingdom Metazoa; phylum Chordata; class Chondrichthyes; order Rajiformes; family Rajidae; genus Amblyraja; species Amblyraja radiata. The sequence goes on from NC_045971.1 coordinate 35,611,869, forward strand.
TAGCTGCAGACTCCGCCCAGGACAGGAAGGCTCTGCAGGAACGGAAGGGACGTCACGACCGCGGTGCCACAGGTGCTGTCGCCGAGGGAGGACGGACGGAGCCGCGGCTCGAGAGACTAACAGAGACTAACAGAGGCAAAGAGGTTTGCCACGCACTGCAAGGGAGCAGTGGACCAGACAGGAAGAGCGGACGGAATTACCACTAGACAGCCAAACCAGTAGGTAATTTACGGCTGGGGTGAGTACTTTCCCATTTATAGGAGGTAGGATTATATAAATAAGGGGTGTATCAATACAGTAGGGGATTCTTAAATAGGACCAGTTAATTACTTATATAAGATGGGCGGTCAGGAGATGTGCCAATACTGCGAGATGTGGGAATTTGTCGACACCATTGATGTAGAAGATCCCTACAGCTGCAGTAAGTGTTTGAGGCTAGAGGAACTCCAGCTCCGCATTGATGAGCTGGAGACCCAACTTCATACGCTGCGGTACATCAGGGAGGGGGAGTATTACCTGGATGTTTTGTGCCAGGGGATGGTCACACCGACCAGTTTAACTAATTCAGTAGGCAGTGAGCAAGGAAAGGAAGGTGTGGCCATAAGCGAGGCAGGTAGGGGGAACCAGGAGGAGATGCGGCAGGAGCCACAGCCCTTGTCCCTGACGAGCATGACCGAGGCTCTTACTCAATGTAAGGACGGGATCAGGGGCTGTGGGAGGGATGAGCAACCTGGCTGCAGCACCGTGGATCAGGAGGCCATTCAAGAGGGGGGAGTTAGAAGAAATGCCGTAGTGATAGGGGATAGTATTATTCGGGGGGTAGATAAGGTTCTCTGCGGCCAGCAGAACATGTCCCGAAGGCTGTGTTGCCTACCAGGTGCTAGGGTTAAGGATATCTCTGCGAAGCTGGAGAGAAATTTGCAGAGGGAGGGGGAGGATCCAGTGGTCGTGGTCCATGTGGGGACCAATGACATAGGAAGGACGAGGAAGGAGGATCTGCTGAAGGAGTTTGAGCAGTTAGGGAATAAATTAAAAAGCAGAACCTCGAGGGTACTGATCTCCGAATTGCTACCTGAGCCACGGGCCAAATCGGCGAGGGTACGTAAAATTAAAAAGCTGAATGCGTGGCTCAAAGACTGGTGTGGGAATAATGGGTTTGGTTTCTTGGGCCACTGGCACCAGTACTGGGACAGGGGGGATCTGTTCTGTAAGGACGGACTTCACCTGAACGGTGCTGGGACTGGGGTCCTGGCAAATCATATAACTAGGGCAGTAGAGAGGTCTTTAAACTAAGTAGCGGGGGGGAGGTATCAAGGGGGGTAATAATGGCAGGGGTAGAGGAAATAGAGCAGGGTATCAGTGGGGAAGCGGAAAGTCAAAATGTGACAGGAGACAGAATGTGTGAAGATAAAGCTCTAGATGTAAAAGGGGCAAAAACGGAAAGGAAGGGTAGTAAAAATCATCTGAAAGTGCTTTATCTAAATGCACGGAGTATTCGTAATAAGATAAATGAATTAACGGTGCAATTAAGTATATATAGTTATGATATCGTGGCCATTACGGAGACATGGCTGCAAGGGGATCAGGACTGGGAGTTAAATATAGAGGGGTACTCGACAATTAGGAAAGATAGACAGGAAAGAAAGGGAGGAGGGGTGGCCCTTTTAATAAGGGAGGGAATAACGGCAATAGAGAGGAAGGATATTGCGTTGAAGGATCAGGATAGTGAAACAGCTTGGGTACAGATAGAGAATAATAAGGGGAAAAAAACACTAGTGGGTGTAATTTATAGACCTCCAAATAGCTGTGACGCTGTTAGTCAGAACATAAATCTGCAAATAGTTGACGCATGTAAAAAGGGAACTGCTGTAATCATGGGGGACTTCAATTTTCATATTAATTGGGCAAACCAAACTGGGCAGGGTAGACTAGAGGAAGAGTTTATAGAATGTATTAGAGACGGGTTCCTAGAACAGTATGTCACAGAACCGACAAGGGGGGAGGCAATCTTGGATCTGGTCCTGTGTAATGAAGCAGGATTAATTAAAAATGTCATAGTTAGGGACTCGTTGGGAACAAGTGACCACAATATGGTCGAATTCCATATTCAAATAGAAGGGGAGCAGGTTGAAACTCAGGCTAGGGTGCTTAGTCTAAATAAGGGGGATTATGAAGGTATGAGGACTGAGCTGATCAAAGTTGACTGGGATAGCAGACTCAAGAATAAGACGGTACATGAGCAGTGGTGTACGTTTAAGGGTCTACTGTATAACCTTCAAGAAAAATTTATTCCTATGAAGAAAAAAAGGGGTAAGGGTAAGAACAGTCAGCCATGGCTCAGTAAAACTATAAAGGATAGTATTCGGCTGAAGGCAAGGGCATATAAGGTAGCCAGAGATAGTGGGAGGGTAGAGGATTGGGAAGCATTTAAAGGTCAGCAAAAAATAACTAAGAGATTAATTAAGACGGGGAAAATAGACTATGAAAGGAATTTAGCGAACAACATAAAAACTAATAGTAAGAGTTTTTATAGCTATATAAAAAGAAAAAGGGTGGCTAAGGTGAACGTTGGTCCATTGGAGGGTGAGACTGGAGAGTTGTTGGTGGGGAACATGGAAATGGCAAAGGCATTAAACGAGTATTTTGTATCAGTCTTCACCATAGAAGACACAAAAAATATTCCAACGCTGGATAAACAGGGGACGGTAGGAATGGAGGAGCTAAATACTATTAAGATCACCAAGGAGGTGGTATTAGGGAAATTAATGAGACTGAAGGAGGATAAATCCCCTGGGCCTGATGGATTACATCCAAGGGTCTTGAGGGAGATAGCGGTGGGGATTGTGGATGCATTGGTGATAATTTTCCAAAACTCCCTGGAGGCAGGAACGGTCCCAGTGGATTGGAAAATGGCCAATGTAACACCTATATTTAAAAAAGGAAGTAAACAGAAGGCGGGTAACTATAGACCGGTTAGTCTAACATCGGTGGTGGGTAAAATGTTAGAGACAATTATTAAAGAAACACTAACGGGGCACTTGGATAAACATGACTTCATCGGACAGAACCAGCATGGTTTTGTGAAGGGGAAGTCCTGTTTAACGAATCTGCTCGAATTCTTTGAGGAAGTAACAACCCGGGTGGATAAAGGGGAACCGGTGGATGTGGTATACTTGGACTTCCAAAAGGCTTTTGACAAGGTGCCACATAAGAGACTATTGCTAAAAATAAAAAAATATGGGATTGGGGGTAATATATTAGCATGGGTAGAGGATTGGCTAACAAATAGGAAGCAGAGAGTGGGGATAAATGGTTCATACTCGGGATGGCAACCGGTAACTAGTGGGGTTCCGCAAGGGTCGGTGCTGGGACCCCAGTTGTTCACAATTTATATAAATGATTTGGAGGAGGGAATCAAGTGTAATATATCAAAATTTGCGGACGATACAAAAATGGGAGGAAAAGTAGGGGATGAGGAGGATAGGAAGAGTCTGCAAAAGGATATAGATAAGCTAGGTGAGTGGGCAACAACTTGGCAGATGAAATTTAATACTAATAAATGTGAAGTCATTCACTTTGGGAAAAAAAATGATAGGGCAAGTTATTTTCTAAATGAGGAGGAGCTGCGTTGTAATGCAACGCAAAGGGATCTAGGGGTATTAGTACATGAATCACTAAAAGTTAGTATGCAGGTGCAGCAAGCAATCAGGAAGGCCAATGGAGTTTTGGCCTTTATTGCTAGGGGGATTGAGTATAAAAACACGGAGGTCTTGCTGCAGCTGTACACAGTATTAGTGAGACCACATTTGGAATACTGTGTACAGTTCTGGGGTCCATACTTAAGAAAGGATGTACTAGCCCTGGAGGCAGTGCAGCGAAGGTTTACAAGATTAATTCCTGCAATGAGGGGATTGACATATGAGGAAAGGTTAAGTAGGCTGGAACTCTACTCTTTGGAGTTTAGAAGAATGAGAGGCGATCTCATTGAAACATATAAGATCGTGAGGGGCCTTGATCGGGTGGATGCACCGAGGATGTTCCCAATGATCGGGGAAACTAGAACTAGGGGACATAGTTGCAGAATAAGGGGGGGCTCTTTTAAAACTGAGATGAGGAAGAACTTCTTCACCCAGAGGGTGGTTAATTTATGGAATTCACTGCCCCAGGGAGCAGTGGAAGCAGAAACTTTAAATATATTTAAGACTAAAATAGATGGTTTTTTAGCTGCCAAGGGGATAAGGGGCTACGGGGAGAGGGCAGGGATATGGACCTAGGTATGGTTAGTATAGTAAGACCTGAGTGATCTCCTGGACAAGTGTCGATCGCCTGGATTGGGGTCGGAGAGGAATTTCCCGGATTTTTTTCCCGAATTGGACCTGGGTTTTTATCCGTTTTTTTGCCTCCCCCAGGAGATCACGAGGTTCTTGGGGTGGAGAGGGGTGATAGCGGTATAAAGGGGAGGGTAGTGTCTTGTGTTCTGTGTCTTGTGTCTACTGTTTGTGGGTAAGTGTGTCTGTTTAGTGTTCAGCCATGAGCGAATGGCGGTGCGGGCTCGACGGACCTGGTGGTCTACTCTCGCACCTACTTTCTATGTTTCTATGTTAACATGCCATTTGCTTTCCTCACTGCCTGCTGTACCTGCATGCTTACTTTCATTGACGGATGAACAAGGACCCCCAGATCCCATTGTACTTCCCCTTTTCCCAACTTGACACCATTTAGATAATAATCTTCTTCCGTTTTTGCTACCAGAAGTGGATAACCTCACATTTATCCAAATTTAACTGCATCTGCCATGCATCTGCCCACTCCCCCAACCTGTCCAAGTCACCCTGCATTCTCATAGTATCCTCCTCACAGTTTACACTGCCACCCAGCTTTGTGTCATCTGCAAATTTGCTAATGTTACTTGTATAATCCCTTAATCAAAATAATTGATGTATATTGTAAATAGCTGTGGTCCAAGCACCGAGCCTTGTTGTACCTCACTAGTCACTGCCTGCCATTCTGAAAGGGAACCGTTAATCCCTACTCTTTGTTTCCTGTCTGATAACCAATTTTCTATCCATGTCAGCACTCTACTCCCAAAACCATGTGCCCTAATTTTGCCCACTAATCTCCTATGTGGGACCTTATCAAATGCTTTCTGAAAGTCCAGGTACACTACATCCACTGGCTCTCCCTTATCCATTTTCCGAGTTACATCCTCAAAAAATTCCAGAAAATTAGTCAAACATGATTTCCCCTTCGTAAATCCATGCTGACTCTGACCGATCCGGTTACTGCTATCCAAATGCGCCGCAATTTCATCTTTTATAATTGACTCCAGCACCGATGTCAGGCTAACTGGTCTATAATTCCCTGTTTTTTCTCTCCCGCCTTTCTTAAAAAGTGGGATAACATTAGCAATTTTCCAATCCACAGGAACATATTATAATATTGAAGTACTTTTTTTCCGCTAATAATGCCAGGGGAAGATCCCAAGGGGGCCATGAGCTAAAACAGGTTGGGAACCACTGCTCTAATCCACAGGAACTGATCCTGAATCTATAGAACATTCGAAAATGGTCACCAATGCGTCCACGATTTCTAGAGCCACTTCCTTAAGTACTCTCGGATGCAGACCATCAGGCCCTGGGTATTTATCAGTCTTCAGTCACATCAGTCTACCCAACACCATTTCCTGCCTAATGTGGATTTCCCCCAGTTCCTGACACACCAGATCCTCTGCCCACTAGTACATCAGGAAGATTGTTTGTGTCCTGCTTAGTGAAGACGGATCCAAAGTACCTGTTCAACTCATCTGACATTTCCTTGTTCCCCATAATAAATTCACCTTTTTCAGTCCTCAAGGGTCCAACTTTGGTGTTAACTAATGTTTTCCTCTGCTATCCAAAATTTGCCGTTATTATTACTTTAATAATTGACTCCAGCATCTTCCCATCACCGCTGTCAGGCTAACTGGTCTATAATTCCCCGTCATCCCTACAACCTGAAATAGTAAAATTTGCAGCTATGATAGTAACAGCCATACCTCCCACTCAGGTCGGCATGAAAAGACTGTTCTCCGCACTGAAAATAATTAAATCAGATTTAAGGGCTTCAATGAAAGAGGATATGGAAGAAGCAATTCTGTTCCTAAGGGTTTTATTAATCAAATTCAAGGTACACTTTGGCAACTTTTTTTTCTCTTCACTTACCTAAAGAAGCTTTTACTACCCTCCTTTATATTCTTGGCTAGCTTGCCTTCATACCTCACCTTTTCTCCCCATTTTGCCTTTTTGGTTATCTTCTGTTGCTCTTTAAACATTACCCATTCCACTTGCTTCCCGCTCATCTTTGTTTTGTTGTACTTCTCTTTTTATTTTTTACTGTCCCTGACATCCCTTACTCCCCTTGGAATCTTTCTTCCTCTTAGGAATGAACTGATCCTGCACCTTCTGTATTAGTCCCAGAAATACCTGCCATTGTTGTTCCACTGTCATCCCAGCTAGGGTATATTTTTAGTCAACTTTGGACAGTTCCTGGCTCCTCCCTCATGGCTCCATAGTCCCCTTTGTTCGACTGTAACACTGACACCTCGGATTTATCCTTCTTCCTATCAAATTGTAGATTATAACGTATCATATTAGTCTAGGCCTCCCTGATGTAGTTTGGCCTAGTTCTGCCCTCCTCGGCCTACTGAGTCCCAGCCTACAGCCATCCCAGGACTGTTTGAGCCCAGTTTGGTGGCTAGATTTAATTTGCGCCCTTTATCCAGACTACTGTTTGGGGGCTTGTAGGTAACTGCCATTATGGTATTTTTACCCTTACAATTCCTCAGTTCTATCCATACTGACTCCACATCTCCTGATCCCATGTCATTCCTCGCAAGGGACTGAATTTCATTCCTTACCAACAGAGCTACCCATCCCCTCTGCCCACCTGTCTGTCTTTTCAATAGGACGTATGCCCTTGACTATTCAGTTCCCAGCCCTGGCCCTCTTGCAGCCATGGCTCTGTAATTCCCACAACATCATACTTGCCAATTTCTAACTGAGCCACAAGCTCGTCCACTTCATTTCATATTATTTGTGCATTCATATATAATATTTATCATCCATTACTCCTCTCACCTTTCACATCCATTCCTATTTCACTTGGCCTTACGCTCCTATCCCTTCCTGCCCCTGTGAATTCTGGTGTTTTTCTTAACTTTTCCTGTGCTGTCTTTCCCTTTAACTCCATCCTTGTATCCTTGCACCGCGGCCTCCCGCCGCCAGGAGGCGCAAAAGCCGGAGGACCAGAGGGCGCCCAGACCTCCTTCCCTGCCTCACCCACTGCTGACCAAAGATCATATAGCTCCCTCTATAATCTTTGCTGCTGACTCACATTCCCCTCCCCCCACCACGTCCGCACACCTCGGCCTCGGGCTCGGGCTCCGCCTCCTCGGGTCGCCGGCCGCAGGATCGCCTTCGAGCGGCGGCGACTGTTCCCACCTGAGCTGCGGCGCGACGCCGTCACGTGACCGGCGACCAGGTACCGCCTCCTCCCTCCCCCCCAATGACGGGCAACGCCACCGGCGAATGGGAGCAGGAACTGCTTAACCTGCCCCGACGTCACAAAGGACCAGGTCCCGCCCCCTGCATGCGTCCGAGCAATCAGAGCCGCGACCCCGCAGCAGGAGACCGCACAATATAGGCCGAGCCGCCGCCAGGTGGCAGTAAGGTCGGAGGACCATAAACGCTGCACTGCGGCTTCCCGCCGCGAGGTTGCGATGATCCCGGAGGACCAGACACGCTGCACTGCGGCCTCCCGCCACCAGGTAATAATAATAATAATAAATTTTATTTATGGGCGCCTTTCAAGAGTCTCAAGGACACCTTACAAAAATTGAGCATGTAGAGGAAAAACATGTAAGGGGAATGAAATAAATAGTAGAGACATGACTAGTACACAAAGTAAAGACAGAATTCAATACAAAACACAGTATGAGGCAATTAATGCACAGATGAAAAGGGAGGGGGACGTGGGGCTAAGGATAGGCACAGGTGAAGAGATGGGTCTTGAGGCGGGACTGGAAGATGGTGAGGGACACGGAATTGCGGATCAGTTGGGGGAGGGAGTTCCAGAGCCTGGGAGCTGCCCTGGAGAAGGCTCTGTCCCCAAAACTGCGGAGGTTGGACTTGTGGATGGAGAGGAGACCGGCTGATGTGGATCTGAGGGACCGTGAGGGTTGGTAGGGGGAGAGGAGGTCAGTGAGATATGGGGGGGCCAGATGGTGGAGGGCTTTGTAGGTGAGGACCAGGATTTTGTAGGTGATCCGGTGGGAGATGGGAAGCCAGTGAAGTTTTTGAGGACTGGAGTGATGTGATGCCAGGATTTGGTGTGGGTGATGAGTCGGGCGGCTGCGTTTTGGACCAGTTGGAGTCGGTTGACGTAGGTGGAGCTGATGCCAAGGAGAAGTGAGTTGCAATAGTCCAGTCGGGAGGAGATGAAGGCATGGATGAGTCTTTCAGCAGCAGGCGGCGTGAGAGAGGGTCTGAGTTTGGCGATGTTGCGGAGATGAAAGAAGGAGGTTTTAATGACATGGCGGATGTGAGGCTCAAGGGAGAGGGTGGAATCAAAGATCACGCCAAGGTTGCGGGCCTGGGGAGATGGGGAGACAGTGGTGCCGTCGATGGTGAGAGTGGGGTTATTGATTTTGCCGAGTGTGGCTTTGGAGCCTATGAGGAGGAATTCTGTCTTATCGCTGTTGAGTTTGAGGAAATTATGTTGCATCCAGGATATTATAGCTGACAAACAGGAGTTGATATGGGAGGGGGGGGGGGATTGTGGGGGGATTTGGTGCCAAGGTAAATCTGGGTGTCATCAGCGTAACAGTGGAAGTCCAGATTGAAGTGGCGGAGTATCTGACCAAGGGGGAGGATGTAGATGATGAAGAGGAGGGGGCCGAGTACGGAGCCTTGGGGAACGCCTTGAGTGACTGCAGCTGTAGCAGAGGTGTGGTCGTGGAGAGAGATGAAGTGGGATCTGTTGGAAAGGTAGGAACGGAGCCAGCTGAGTGCAGAGCCTTCAATGCCGAGGTCTTTGAGTCTGGTGAGCAGGGTGTTATGGTTCACTGTATCGAAGGCTGCGCTCAGGTCGAGGAGGATGAGGATGTTGAGGGAACCAGTGTCAGCAGAGGTGAGGAGGTCGTTGAGGACTTTGAGGAGAGCAGTTTCTGTGTTATGGAGGGGGCGAAAGCCAGATTGGAGGGGTTCAAGTAGGTTATACGCAAGGAGGTGGGAATGAAGTTGCGACGCAACGATACGCTCCAGGGTTTTTGACAGAAAGGGGAGGTTTGAGATTGGGCGGTAGTTAATGAGAGAGGAGGGATCAAGACCAGTAGTAGTAGTAGTGAGGTAGTAGTAGTATATCTTTATTGTCATTTTCCTGAGTACTCACATACCCAGAGGAAACAAAAAAACATTGCTCAACCAGTGTCCATTCAGTGTGCAGTAAAAAATAAATAGAAATAAAAATACATATATCATGAACAAATTAAACACTCTACTCTCTACTAAACATCAACAGGCGTTCCGATCGGCAGCGGCACGACAGTGGCTCTGATGCAGTGTGTCCAGGTTGGTGTTTGGTGCGCGATACTTTGTAGGGGGGGCAAAGTCCGTTTATCAGTCTTATAGCCTGCGGGAAGAAGCTGAGGAGCATCCTGCTGGTTTTGCAGCTAATGCTCCTGTACCTCTTCCCAGATGGGAGGATGGAGAATATGTGATGCGATGGGTGGTAAGGGTCTTTGATGATGGAGATGGCTCTGCTGATACATCTCTTCCTGTATGTCCAGCAGGAAAGGGAGTGGAGCACCAATAATCCTGCTGGCGGTCTTCACAACCCTGTCTAGTTGGAGCCGTTCGTACGCCTTGCAGCTCCCGAACCAGGAAGTGTGCCGTAGGTTTATGTGCTCTCGATTGTCCCCCTATAAAAAGTTCGTAGGTGTGTAGTGGGGAGACCTGCTTTCCGTAGTCTTCGGAGAGGGTGTATTCGCTGCTGGGCTCTCTTGACCAGTGCTGTGGTGTTGGTCGTGGACGTCAGGTCATCTGACAGGTCCTAGGAACTTCACGCTGCTGACCCTTTCCACATCAGCTCCATCGATGTGCAGAGGTGTATGGTGTTGTTTTCCTGCCCTCCTGAAGTCAACCACCATCTCCTTAGTTTTTCCCACGTTGAGAATGAGGTTGTGGGATTTGCATCATCCTGTGAGCAGCTCCACCTCCATCCTGTACGCCGACTCATCATTATCACTGATGAGACCCACCACTGTTGTGTCATCAGCGAACTTGTTGCTGAAGTTGTTGTTGAGTCTAGCAGTACAGTCGTGTAAGCAGACTAAACAGCAGGGGGCTTAGGACACAGCCTTGGGGCGAGCCAGTCCTCACGGCTATGCTTTTTGATGTCCTACTGCCCACCCTGACCGTCTGCTGCCGTTGCGATAGAAAGTTCAGGACCCAGTTACATGTGCCAGCATCAACCCCCAATAGCTCCAACTTCTCCACCAGCTGCTGTGGAATGATTGTGTTAAAAGCAGAGGTGAAGTCGATGAAGAGGATCCTGGCATAAGTATTTTTCCGATCAAGGTGTGACAGTACGAGGTTCAGTGTTGTTGAGACTGCGTCCTCTGTGGATCGGTTGGCTCTGTTGGCGAACTGCAGTGGGTCTAGATCGGCAGGTAGACTATTTTTGATATGCTGCATAACCAGTCGCTCGAAACACTTCATTACTATGGGTGTCAGAGCCACTGGTCTAAAGTCATTATGGCAGGCTGGGTTTGGGTTCTTCGGGACAGGGACGATGGTGGCACTCTTAAGACAGTTGGGCACTACTGCCTGGCTGAGTGAGATGTTAAAAATGTCTGTGAAGACATCTTTCAGTTGCTCGGCGCAGTCTCTTAAAACGCATCCAGGAATGTTGTCCGGCCCTGCAGAAATTGCGAAATACTAAGCCCGAGGGAGCATAGCGACCAAGGAGGGGTGGGGGGGGGAGGAGTGTGTCCCTCTCCCATTGCTACGGAACCTTTGCATTTTTCAGCATGAAATTGTCCAATATGGTGCATACTGTAGCGAGTCTTTTAACTTACACTTGAATGCAATATATATGCTTTAAATTGGATTAGAGCGTTTTTGAAAGGGGGGAGGCTGTGCGATCACTGATCACTGGCCTTGGGAGTACCTGGTGAGGAACTGGAGCAAACGAGTGGGGAGAGGATGTGGAAGAAGGGTGTTCCCCCTCCCAGGGTAGGAACCTTTTGAAATTTGATGTATTAAAATCATGTTTTAGTGCACTGTAGAAGTATGATTTCAATGTATTTTGTATGAAGTATTTTTAAGAGGTAACTTTTTAAGGGGTAACTTTATCCACACAAAGGGTGATGGGTGTATGGAACAAGCTGCCAGAGGAGGTAGTTGAGGCAGGGACCATCCCAACATTTAAGAAAAAGTTAGACTGATACATGGATAGGACAGGTTTGGAGGTATGGACCAAAAGCAGGTGGCGTAGCTGGGACATGTTGGCGGGTGTGGGCAAGTTGCACCGAAGGGCATGTTTTCACACTGTATCACTCTATGACAACATTATACCTCCACCATGCATAAATGCTTCAGAATCAAGTGATCGAGTTTTATTGCCATATACTCAAGCATAGAAACATAGAAAATAGGTGCAGGAATAGGCCATCGGCTCTTCGAGCCAGCACTGCCATTCAATATGATCATGGCTATTCATCTAAAATCAGCACATCTTTCCTGTTTTTTCCCCATATCCCTTGATGTCGTTAGCCCCTAGAACTAAATGTAACTCTCTCTTGAAAACATCCAGTGAATTGGCCTGCACTGCCTTCCGTGGCAGAGAATTCCACAGATTTACAACCCTCTGCGTGAAGAAAGTTTGTTCTCATCTCAGTCCTAACGGCCCCCCCCCCCCCCTTTATTCTTAAACTGTGACCCATGGTTCTGAACGCCCCCAACATCGGGAGCATTTTTCCTGCAGTTACAGTATGTGAAATCTAGCAAACAAGCAGGATGCTTTCACAAACCACCCCCATTTGAAGTCCACTATCTTCCACCGTATCTACCCAGTGCTTGGTACTTACTTCCAGCAGCCACTGGTTGTCCTCCATGATGCACCGAGCCGCAGCCTGATCCATGCCGGTCACCTGGGCGAATTCGGAAAAGAGACTCTCATGGCAGCGGCGTAACGCTTCGACGCCTCCGACTGCCCGGGACTCTTGCACTGAGGCTGCTCCATGGCCGGAGCTGCAGTGAACGACCCGCCAGCCCAGCAAACACTCGCCAGCCGCGCTCCCCGTCCGCATCTGTCCCCGCCGCTGCTTCTGCTTCCAAAACCCGCGGCCCATGCAGTTGATATGCGTTTTGAAACTTTCGTTGATCACAGAATTTCTCACAACAGAGCGAGAGAAATGTGTGATCAGCGTGAGAATTTGGTGAAATGCGTGATTCTCACGCTCAATGCATGGGAATTGGCAGACCTGCCTCTCCCTCTCCCCTCCGCTTTCTCTCCCCCTCTCTCTCCTCTCTCTCTCCTCTCTCTCTCCAACTCTCTTTCTCTATCCTCTCTCTCCCTCCCACCTCACACTCACCCCTCTCTCTCTCCCCCTCTCTTCCGCTCTCTCTCCTCTCAACCCTCTCTCTCTCCCCCCCATCCCCCTCCCCCTCTCTCTCCTCTCACCCCTCTCACTCTCTCCCCTTCCCTCTCTCCCCCCTTTTACTCCCCCCTCTCTCTCTCTCCTCTCTTCCCCTCTCTCCCCCCTCTCCCCCATCTCTCTCTCCCTCTCTCTCTCTTCCCCTCTCTCCCTCCCACCTCACTCTTCCCCTCTCTCTCGTCCCCTCTCTCCTCTCTGTCCCCTCTCTCCTCTCTCCCCCTCTCCCCCTCTCCCTTCTATTTCCCCTAACTCTCTCTCCCCTCTCTATCCCCTAACTCTCTCTGCCCCCCCTCTCGCTCCCCTCCTCTCTCTCTACTCTCCTCCCCTCACTCTCCCCTCTCTCTGCCCCCCCCCCCTCTCTCCCTCTCTCTCTTCCCTCCCACCTCACTCTTCCCCTCTCTCTCGTCCCCTCTCTCATCTCTCCCCCCCTCTCTCCCTTCACTATCCCTTAACTCTCTCTCCCCTCTCTTTCCCCTAACTCTCTCTCCCCTCTCTTTCCACTAACTCCGTCTCCCCCTCTCTCTCCCCCTCTCTTACATCTCTCTCTCTCCCTTTTCTCTCTCCCTCCCTCTCTTCCCCCTCTCCCCTTCTCTCTCTCTTTCTCCCTCCCTCTCTATCTCTCCCTCTCTCTCCCTCTCTACACACTCTCCCCTCTCTCTCTGTCTCTCCTCTCACCTCTCTCTCACCCCTCTCTCTTCCCCACTCTCTCTCTCTCTCATCTCTCTCCCTCTCTCCCCCATTTCTCCCTCTCACCTCACTCTCCTCCTGGCTCTCTCTCTCCTCTCTCTCTTTCTCCTCTCTCTATCTCCTCTTTTTCTTTGCTCCCCATCTCTCTATCTTTCCCCCTCCCTCCCCGCTCTCTTCCCCCTCTCTCTCTCCCATTCTCTCCCATTCTCTCCTACCCTGTCCTCCCCCTCTCTCTTCCCTCGTTCTTCCCTCTCACCCCTCTCTATCACCCCTCTCTCTCTTCCCCCTCTCTCTCCCCTACCTCTCTCTCTCCCCTCTCCCTCTTCTCCCTCTCCATTCACGCCCCCTCTGTCTCTCCCCTCTCTCTCCTCTCACCCCCCCCCCCCCCCCCTCTCTCTCTCCCCACTGTTTCCCTGTCTGCTTCCCCTCTCCACCTCCCTTTGAGAGTCTGTCCCTTCGGCACAGAGACTCTCGCGGCATCGGAGCTTCTGACGGCTCCGCGGCCCGGACACTCGCACTGTCCGGGGCGCTCCATGACCAGAGCTGCAGCGAGCGACTCGCTAGCCGCGCAAACACTGGAAAGCGCCGCAAACTCACCAGTCCCGGCTCCCCGCATCTGTTCCCGCCGCTGGTTCGGCTCCCATCCCTCCCGCAGCCCGGCTCTCCAACACCCGCGGACCATGCAGTTTATCCGAGTGTTGAAATTTTCGTTGATCACAAAATTTCTCACCACTGAGCGTGAGAAATGTCTGATGAGCGTGAGGGCGTGAGAGTTTGCTTGAGGGCGTGAGTCTCACGCTCAAAGCGTGAGAGTTGGCAGCCCTGCATTCAATATGATCACGGCTGATCATCCACAATCAATACCCCATTCCTGCTTTCTCCCCATCTTCCTTGATTCCGTTAGCCCCAATGGCATAATCTAACTCTTGAAAACATCCAGTGAATTGGCCTCTACTGCTTTCTGTGGCAGAAAATACCACAGATTCACAATTCTCTGGGTAAAAACGTTTTTCCTCATCTCAGTCCTAAATCACCTACCTCTTATTCTTAAACTGAGGAACCTGGTTCTGATTACCCCAACATTGGGAACATGTGTCCTGCATCTACCCTGTCCAATCCCTTAATAATGTTATATGTTTCTATACGATCCCCTCTGATCCTTCTAAATTCCAGTGAATTCAAGCCCCGTCGACCCATTCTTACATCATGTCAGTCCCGCCATCCCGGAAATTAACCTGGTGAACTGACCCTGCATTCCCTCAAAAGCAAGCATGTCCTCCCTTAAATCAGGAGACCAAAATTGCACACAATACTCCAGGTGACGGTCTCACCAGGGCCCTGCACAACCGTAGAAAGGGTTCTTTGCTCCTCAACTAAACTCCTCTCATTATAAAGGTCAACATGCCATTAGCTTTCTTCACTGCCCACTGTATCTGCTGCATACTTTCAGTGACTGATGTACAAGAACAGCCAGGTCTTGTTGTACTACCCATTTTCCTAACCTGACACCATTCAGATCATAGTGCTGGAGTAACACCTTACACTTATCTCTGTGTCTCCCTCTCCTGTGACTCTGAGTCTGAAGAAGGGTCTCGACCCAAAACGTCGCATATTTCTTCTGTTCATAGATGCTGCCTCACCCGCTGAGTTACTCCAGCGCTTTTTGTCTACCTCAGTCTTGAGAAGGTTCTTAATCATCAGAGATGCTGCTGTCCCGCTGAGTTACTCCAGCATTTTGTGTCTGTCTGTGGAGAACTTGTATAGGTGACGGTTTTTGGATCACGACTGTTCTTCAGACATGAAATATTGCCTATCCACGTTGACCAGGGATGCTGCTTGAACCAGCATTAGCATTGTCTGCCAAAGATAGGCACAAAGTGCTGGGAGAAAAATATGGGAAACCTTTCAGATCAGGACACTTGGCTACTTGTCAAACTTTGAGATGAGAAATGTCATTCTCTGGTTTTAGTTATCTATTCAACAACTACCTCCCTTTTATTGATGTTTAAGAAGGAACTGCAGATGCTGGAAAATCGAAGGTAGACAAAAATGCTGGAGAAACTCAGCGGGTGAGGCAGCATCTATGGAGCGAAGGAAATGGGCAACGTTTTGGGGCCGAACCCCTTCTTCAGCCTTCTTCAAGCGTCGCCTATTTCCTTCACTCCATAGATGCTGCCTCACCCGCTGAGTTTCTCCAGCATTTTTGTCTACCGTCCCTTTTATTGATAGCAGTATGAATATTGATTTATCTAACTTCAACTAACCCTCACTTCTCTTCTCCCTCCTTCCCCCACCCAAGTCATACCAGAATCAGTCATCTTGTTGAATCTCATTGTCTGTAACTCAATTTCACGTCACCCACAGCTAACAATGGCCTGTTTCCTTTAACATCGTCAATTATTTTGCATATCTTGAGCATCTGCTTTGTTCTGTCATTTTCACATCACCATTTTACATCCCAATGGCAGTGGCCTGCGCAGTTTGCTGGCATTTAGCGTTGGCGGAATCAGGCCCAATGGCGATGTCTCGTATCACGATGCTCCGCCACCGACCTACCCATCTACTGACGGACTTTCTCTTCCCACACGAGCTGCAGCTGCAGACCTACCCCTGGTTGTGTCTCCAGCTCCCTCACCGCCACAACTCGCTGCCCCGCTCGCCTGCCTCGCTGTGTTTGTCCCCCAGGTCCCCAATGCTCCCGCCGCACAGGGCCACGACATTCTCGCCGGTGAAGGGAGGAGATGCGGATCTGTACCGTACGCGCGCGGAACGGGTTTGTAGGCCGACCCTTAAATACAAATACTTTGTTTGAACCACCTGAATTCCCTTGTATGCGCTATTAGCATTTTCGGTCACATTATTAATCAGTCAGCACCTAGTAACGGACATACATATATATCCTGTCAAATATTAGTCCTGTCAAAAAACAAATGTTATTTGGAGGTCTTTTATGTGGTGGGTGGGGGAGGGTCGGAGAGGCGGTTTCCCTCCGAGATGCTTCTTCGCCCCTTCCTCGCGGCCTACCTTCAGAACTGGAGCAGCGTTTCCTATCGGGACTGGCCGGGACGGCAGCTTCGGTGGCGGCACAGCGCTGGGATACCAACACGGTGGCTAACTGGGTTGCTGTGCGGTAATCTCCGGAGTGCGGTGACCGCCAACTCCAACATCGAGGAGCTGTGGCTGCGGAGCGTCCAGCCCCGTGCCGCACTGGATTTAGAACACCGTGGAGCCTGGGATCCGGGATCGCCAGTCGGACCTCCAGCCAACGCGGCCTGAGGACTACGGGTGCCGCGGTCTCCGGGGAGGGAGCGGCCGCTTCAGACATTTCCAAGCCACTGAGGAGTATTTACCCAACGCCTGGGTTAAAATGCGTTTTTTGTCCTACCTGACCTGGATATATTTTCTCGGAGTGCAAGCTTTTGCTGAAGAATTGTTCCGACGCCGTTCTGTGAATTTTTTATTTTAAATTGCCTGACAATTTCAGCACTGGAGTAATTTCAAAATCAGCTTCTAAAGCCGTCAACGACGACAACGGGGCGGATATCACGGATGGGACAGGGAAAGCCGTTTATTTTATGTATATATGTGCTTCTTAAGATGCCTTTAATCCACGTTTTACGTTGCGAAATGGTGATTTAGGACCCAAACGAACCGGCAATATTGTTCTGCCGATATGGGCTTTAAATTCACCGCAACCGCAACCGCAACGTTCCAATCGATCGCTTTCCTCAAAAACCCACTCGCAAGATGATTTAAATCAAAGATTATAGAGGAGCTCCTCTATAATCTTTGATTTTAATGGCCATTAATTTACGGGAATTAAACACTATATCCCTTACATTTGGCCTATAAATCCATGACAATGAGACTTAAAAATCATGTTATATTGTGAATTCTTGTGTGAATGTTATTTGGACACTTAGGCTATTTAAAAATGTTAATCTTTTCTTAAGAAATGGATAGATGTTTAGATCTAGTAATTGAATTTTGTAATTAGCTACAATTGTGTAACTAACGAATTATATGCTTTAATTTCAGGTCATCCAAGTAAGATTGTTTAATATTTGTTTCAGAATGCTTCAATCTATAAGAACTGAAAATTTCTTTCAGTTCTGTTAATTTATAAGAAAGTTATGGACTTTTGACTGTCCTTGATCACAGCTTTTGTGTTAAGTCAATGGAAAAGCAATAGAGAACAAGATTCTAATTTCCGAGTATGAAAATGGCCATAACTGTTTCAATACTGAAGATATGAAAGTGAATTAGGTGTCAAATTAAACTTATTTTTACGCTTTATCTGATGGGATAAATTGCAGACTTGATATTTAAAATCTCGAAATTTTGTAACATTGCTATGTAAAGCACTTTGGTTTCAACGCGAGTTGATTTAAATGTGCTATATAAATAAAACTTACTTACTTACTTACTATATTACTTTATTGTAGTCGTGTTTCACTCTTTATTCTTATTATTCTTACAAGGAAAGATGTAGATTGTACATTACATTACTGACCAATGTAATGATTTATTAATATAAGCTCCGCCTATTACTACACCATTCATATTATCAAAAGCCGACATGTGCTGTTAGTTGGTGATACAGCACGGTAGAATTGATATGCTGCTGAGTGTTGTACGTGTTACTCAGTAAATGCTGTTGTACCAGTCCCTGAGTACGTGTGACTTACTCAACAGGAGCTGGGCTAGAGAAGAGCAGGGGGATGAAGGAACACAGTGGGGTAGAAGAAGAGGGAGTGACCTGGCTTGGGGTGCAGGCAGGGAGGGAGGGAGGGACGTGGAGAGTGAAGGAACAGGAGAGTGAGGAGTGAGGGGAGGAACTGGTGGAAGGTAGTGAGGGCATGGAGGACTAGAGAGGAGTGAGGAATTGAGGTAACAGTGGGAGTGAGGGGGGGGGGGTCAAGGAGAGAGTTATGCCCCTGTCCCACTTAGGAAACCTGAACGGAAACCTCTGGAGACTTTGCGCCCCACCCAAGGTTTCCCTGCGGTTCCCGGAGGTTGCAGGTGGTTGCCGGAGGTTGCAGATAGTGGAAGCAGGTAACATAGAAACATAGAAAATAGGTTCAGGAGTAGGCCATTCGGCCTTTCGAACCTGCACCGCCCTTCAATATGATCATGGCTGAACATCCAACTCAGTATCCTGTACCTGCCTTCTCTCCATACCCCCTGATACCCTTAGCCACAAGGGCCACATCTAACTCCCTCTTAAATATAGCCAATGAAATGGCCTCAACTACCTTCTGAGGCAGAGAATTCCAGAGATTCATCCAGAGATGTGTGAAAAATGTTTTTCTCACCTCGGTCCTAAAAGATTTCCCCCTTATCCTTAAACTGTGACCCCTTGTTCTGGGCTTCCCCAACCTCGGGAACAATCTTCCTGCATCTAGCCTGTCCGAACCCCTTAAGAATTTTGTAAGTTTCTATGTTCCCCCTCAATCTTCTAAATTAAGTAGGGAGACTGACAAAACCTCCGGGAACCGCACGGAAACCTTGGGTGGGGCGCAAAGTCTCCAGAGGTTTCCGTTCGGGTTTCCTAAGTGGGACAGGGGGTTGACGCGACTATTGAAATGCCCAATGATCCCTGGTTGTGACGCTGAGATGCCGATGGTTCTTTGCACCGGTCGAAGAACAGGTCGCCTCTGTTGCGACACTCGCGCTGAGAACCAATCGGCATTCTCTTTGCCTTTGTCTCCCCGTTCCACGGGTCACTGGCGGCCAATCACAGCGCAGCCCGGGTGTATGGACGTTCTATTGGGGCGGGGTATAAAAGGGATGCGTTCGGCGAATGCGACACATTGTCTGGAGCTGAGAGACTGGAAGGGACATCATGGTGGGTGATCCCGGGGCTGGGCGGCGGGGCGTCGTGTGAAACCGGTGATCGGGAGAGCCGGAATAACTCCAGAGAACCGGGAACGAAGGTCCATGGGTGGAGAGTGATTCCGCGGTGACCACGCTGGGTAACGCGTTGATCCGGTCGCACACTGTGGTGTGGCGTGGTGGAAATGTTAGCTCTCGGAACCAATATTCGTGGGAATAACACAATCATCTCTTCCCCCTTTCCTCCACCGACCCACCCCCTCTTTCTCCCTCTCTCCAGCGTGAGTGTATCTCCATTCACATCGGCCAGGCCGGAGTTCAGGTCGGCAACGCTTGCTGGGAGCTCTATTGCCTGGAGCATGGGATCCAGCCGGATGGACAGATGCCCAGCGACAAGACCATCGGCGGCGGTGACGACTCCTTTAACACCTTCTTCAGCGAGACCGGGGCGGGCAAGCACGTCCCCCGGGTCGTGTTCATTGACCTGGAGCCCACGGTGATCGGTAAGCTGAAACCGGGGAGTGTCCTGACATGTTGGGCCTTGTCTGAAACCTTCCCCGCGGCGTTTGTCGAGGGGCGTGTGATTCTTAATGAACCAGTTTCATAATGAACTGGTCCATTCTCCGTTCTCTGTTTGCTCCCCTGTAGATGAAGTGCGGACCGGCACATACCGGCAGCTCTTCCACCCCGAGCAGCTCATCGCCGGCAAGGAGGACGCAGCCAACAACTACGCCCGGGGTCACTGCTCCATCGGCAAGGAGATCGTCGACCTGGTCCTGGATCGCATCCGGAAGCTGGTACGTTGTGGAAACGAATCCAACCGTGAACCAGCGCCCGGCGTTCAACGACCTGGTGATCCTGGTTTGCCCGCGACGATTCCGCACTTCGTGAATGACCTATCCATCAGAATACTCTCTAGCAACTTTCCAACTCCAGATGTTACACACCAATTACAGTTGTTAGGGTGCGACTACAGAAGTTAGACACCTCTCCAGAGGGTCAGTTTACTCCTGCAACACTCACACTCACCCCACCTTTCTCCTTCTCAATGCTCTCCGCTTTATTTGCCCACTGGCCGACCAGTGCACCGGACTGCAGGGGTTCCTCATCTTCCACAGTTTCGGGGGCGGCACCGGCTTGGGCTTCACCTCCCTCCTCATGGAAAGACTGTCCGTCGAGTACGGCAAGAAATCCAAGCTGGAGTTTTCCGTCTACCCGGCGCCGCAGATCTCCACCGCCGTGGTCGAGCCCTACAACGCGGTGCTGGTCACCGACTGCACCCTGGAGCACTCCGACTGCTCCTTCATGCTGGACAACGAGGCTATTTACGACATCTGCCGGCGGAACTTGGACATCGAGCGTCCCACCTACACCAACCTCAACCGCCTGCTGGGGCAGGTAGTGTCGTCCATCACCGCCTCTCTGCGCTTCGACGGCGCCCTCAACGTGGACCTGCTCGAGCTCCAGACCAACCTGGTCCCCTACCCGCGCATTCACTTACCGCTGGTGACCTACGCGCCCCTGATCTCGGCCGAGAAGGCTTACCACGAGCAACTGTCCGTGTCGGAGATCACCAATGCCTGTTTCGAGCCGGCCAACCAGATCTTCAAGTGCGACCCCAGCCAGGGCAAATACATGGCGTGCTGCATGATGTACCGTGGGGATGTGGTGCCCAAGGACGTCAACGCCTCCATCGCCACCATCAAGACCAAGCGCTCCATCCAGTTCGTGGACTGGTGTCCGACCGGGTTAAAGGTGGGTGTAGATTGTAGACCAATCCACGCAACAGAAGCTTGACCCAACCCGCGGTTCCACACTGTATTGTGATATCTAACACATCCAGAACAGACGAGAACCTTCCTGAACGGTGGCCCAGGTTTCTTAACATTTAGCTCGCAATGGATACTATTGAAAGTTTCTATGAGTCTCTTCTTGCTCTCCCCCGCAGGTGGGCATCAACTGCCAGCCCCCGACGGTGGTGCCGGGGGGCGACCTGGCCAAGGTGCAACGCGCCCTCTGCATGCTGAGCAACACCACCGCCATCTCCATTGCCTGGACCCGCATGAACCTCAAGTTCGACAAGATGTACGCCAAGCGGGCCTTTGTCCACTGGTAGTGGGTGGGGGTCTGGAGGAAGGAGAGTTCCAGGACGCGCGGGAGGACATGGCGTCGCTGGAGAAGGACTACGAGGAAGTGGGAATCGATTCGGCGGATCTGGACAGGAAGGCGGAAGAGGAAGAGTGAATGTTGTTGTATATCTGGAAAGATTGGTTATTTTTAATAATGGTGTAAATCTAATTTATGAAATTAAATATATTTGAGACATAGTTTGCTATTGCGTCCTTCGCAAAGCCACAATTGCTTAATGTCTATAGTTTCATACCGTGGAAGCAGACCCCTCGGCCCAACTTGTCCATGCCCACCATGCCGCCTCATCTCTGATCATCCAATTTGCCCACGTTTGGCGAATATCATTCTATCCAATTCTTCGACACGAAACTGCATGAATATCCTTTAAATGTTACTGTACCTGCCTGTACTAGATCACCTGGAACCTCGTTCCATGTTCCACCACCGCCTGCGAGATATATGTCCCCTCAGTTTCCTATAACCTGTATCTTAATCCTATGCCCTCTAGTTTTTGATTCATCTTTGGTGCTGAAGGTTTCTGTGCATTAATTCTATCTATGCCGCTCATGGGTTCATATACCTCCACAGGAACATTACTCAGCTGTCTTTACTCCAAACATTTTAAATCTCAATCTTCCGAGTCCTGGCAACGTAAATCATCGCCTCTCACAAATCGTCACACTGATGTATCTCGGGATGGGGATGATTGTAAAGATGGGGATTGGTCATTGGGGGAAGCAATCTGTTTCTTGAAAGAGCACGGGGGTCCAAGGACCACAACGTTCCTGTCATTGAAACTCCTTGTGCTGATGGAGCGGGCTGACCGGGCGCCGACAATGGGAGATACTCCAGTGTTCATAGACCACAGAACATACCACAGTACAGCACAGGAACGGACCCAGCGGCCCACAGGATTTGCGCCGAACATGCTGCCAAGGTAGACTTATCTCATCTTCCAGTACATGATCCATATCCCTCTATTCACGGCACTTCGACGCGTCTATTGAAAAGCCTTTCCAATAGACGCGTCGAAAATACACCGCACATCTTCGTTAAAATGTCCTCCTTTTATTTCATAGCTACCCCTCTGGGGTTAAACATTTCCACCATGGGAAACCTGCTATGTCTCTACTCTATCTCTTATTATGCCCCTGTTCCACTTAGGAAACCTGAACGGAAACCTCTGGAGACTTTGCGCCCCATCCAAGGTTTCCGTGCGGTTCCCGGAGGTTGCAGGTGGTTGCCGGAGGTTGCAGGTAGTGGAAGCAGATAGGGAGACTGACAAAAACCTCCGTGAACCGCACGGAAACCTTGGGTGGGGCGCAAAGTCTCCAGAGGTTTCCATTCAGGTTTCCTAAGTGGGACGGGCATAACTCTCATAATGTTTATACCTCCATCATGTCTCTCTTCAACCTCGGCGTTCCACAATAAACTATCAAATCACGTTACCACAGCCCCCTTTGTTTTCTCGGGTTTTGCGAGCGCCTCTTGTTTTACTTCGCGGATTCCAGCTCTGATTCCAGAATTCCCAGTTCGGACCCAACTCGGCATATAGGTTCCGACATTCGATCTCCCATTTCAGTCCGCCGAAACCTACCTGATCTCCCGGTTGTTCAGCACTTTAACAGCCCCTCACATTCCCAATCTGACCTTTCTGTCCTGGCCCTCCTCCATTGTCAGAGTGAGGCCCAACGCAAATTGGAGGAACAGCACCTCATACTTTGCTTCGGTAGTTCACACCCCTGCGCTATGAACATGGACTTATCTAACTTCAAATAGCCCTTGCTTTCCCTCTCTCTCGCTCCCCTCCCCCTTTAAGTTCAAGTTCAAGTGAGTTTATTGTCATGTGTCCCTGATAGGACAATGAAATTCTTGCTTTGCTTCAGCACACAGAACATAGTACTGATTTACTACAAAACGGATCAGTGTGTCCATTTACCATTATATAAATATATACACACATGAATAAATAAACTGACCAAGTGCAAATAACAGATAACTTCCCAGTTCTCCCACATTTCTTACTGTCTCTTGCCCAAAGTAGGGGAATCGAGGACAAGAGGACATAAGTACAAGGTGAAGGGGAAAATATTCAAAAGCAATCTGAAGGCTAACGTTTTCACACAGAGGCTGGTGGGTATGCGGTACAAGCTGCCCGAGGAGCTAGTTGAGGCTGGTACTATCCCAACGTTCAAGAAATAGTTACACAGCTACATGGATAGGACAGGTTTGGAGTGATATGGACCAAGTGCACGCAGGTGGGACTGGGGTAACTGGGACATGTTGGCCGGTGAGTGCAAGTTGGGCCGAAGGGCATGTTTCCACACTGTATCACTCTATGACTAGCTTACTCCGCCATTTAATCGTGGATGATCTTTCTTCCCCTATCAGCCCCATTCCCCTGCCTTCACGCGAGAGCCTCTGCAACCCATTTGTTTCAGTCAGGTTCTCTTGAATAATAAACAAGAAGTGAATATCACCACCAGCCATCAAGATCCAGCAAACCCTGAGACAGACACCACCAAAATGTTCCTTCTGCACTCCAGCGAGTACAGGTAAAGTGTCGTCAAACGTTTAACATACGTGAACCCAAATCGGTGCTGTGGTCATTCTCATAATCATCCTCCACACCCTTTCTAACGCCAGCACATCAGTCCTTAGATATGGGGTCCCAAATTGGTCACAATACCCCAAATGCGCTCACCAGTGCCTTTTCAACCCTCAATATTACATCCGTTTTTTAAATATTATTGTCCTCTCCAAATACATGCTTGTATTGCAATTTCCTGCCTTACTATCAATTGAACTTGCAAATTACATTTTTCTGAATCCTGTATCAGCATTCCCGTTACAGCTGGTGCTTTACAGCGCCAGAGACACGGGTTCGATTCTGACTATTGGTGCTTATCTGCACGGAGTTTGTATGTTCTCCCTGTCACCGCGTCGGTTTTCCCAGCGTGCTCCGGTTTCCTCACACACTCCAAAGTCTTACAGGTTCGCAGGTTAATTTGGCGTGTGTAAATTGTCCCTGGTGTGTAGGATAATTTGAGGTAGGGGAATTGCTGGTCGCCGCACGCTCAGCCAGCCGACGGGACTCTTTTCGCGCTGTATCTCTGAAAAACAAAATACACTTGAAGGAAACTGATGAGTCTGAATTTGGGTCTCGACCGCAAACGTCCCCTATTCCTTTTCTCCAGAGATGCTTCCAGACCGCTGCTATTCCAGCATTCTGTGTCTATCTTCGGCGGTACACCAGCATCTGTAGTTCATTCCTACACAAAAGGAAATACAAGTAAGTTTTTGGAAGGTGAGATGGGACAGGGACCCGATGGAATTTATAAAAAGGAACAAAGCACTTAGATTGGGAATCGGGAAGGTCAAAAGTCCTTGGCCACTGGGAATATGAAAAATCCCATGGGTTTCAACTATACATAGATTATATGAGGGGAGGCGGGAAGAGGGGAGGACCATTCACGAGGGAAGTTATGGATTGGATGAGGAGGAAATGGCCATGGGACATTTCTTGTCTTCCCCAAATAAATGCTTGCATTGCATTTTACTGCCTTACTATCAATTCAAATTGCAAAATATATTTTTGGGAATCCTGTATCAGCATTCCAGAGTCCATTTGCACCTCAGATTTCAGAATTATCTCCTCATTTAGAGAATAATCTTCGATTGATTCCTACTATCAAAATGCTGGTCTCCGCATTTAGCTGCGCCATATTCCATCTACCATGTCTTTGCCGCCTTTCCAAACATGCCCAAATCCTTCGGCAGAGCCGCTGCTGTCTCTACACTATCTGCCCCTCCACCGACCTTCGCAGCATCACCAAACCTCGCACCAAGCATTCAATTCCCTCATCCAAATCATTGATATATAACGTGAAGAGCAGCGGCCACAGCACCGACCCCTAGACTCTGGCAGCCAATGAGTGAAGATTTACGCGGATGCTACCAGGGCTAGGGGGTCTGAGCTTATGGGAGAGGTTGAGCAGGCTGGGTCGCTATTCCTTGTAGCGCACGAGGATGAGGGTGATCGTATAGTGGTGTTAAAATAATGAGAGGAAAGGGTCGGGTAGATGCACAGAATCTCTTGCCCAGAGTAGGGGCATCGAGGACCAATAGATTCAAAGTGAAGCGGTAAAGATTTAATAGGAATTTGAACGGTAACTTTATCAAACATAGGGTGGTGGTTGCATGGAACCAGCTGCCAGAGGGGGTAGTTGCGGCTGGGACTATCCGAACGTATAAGGAACAGTTAAACAGGTACATTGATGTGACACGTTTGGGTGGATATGGTCCAAAGGCAGGCAGGTGGGACCAATGTAGCTGGGACATGCTGACCGGTGTGGGAAGTTGAGCCGAAGAGCCTTTTTCTACACTATATGTCTCTATAAAGCCATCAATGTGATATGCTTGTGATTCATCCTAACGAAATTGGAGATTGCTGGGGCTCTGATGGATTGCGCGTCATCATATTTGTAGAGTACATCTTTCAATCAATCAAGATGTTCAATGGCACTTTATTAATCAGAGATTTATCAATTGGAATCTAATTGCATGCCATCGTCACAATCAAGGGACACTCCCACCCCTAACCTCTCCCTCCCTTAAGCCCCGGTCATTCACTCTTCTCTCCACTTCTGTTGGACAGCGTGTACTAAAGCATGAAAGAACGTACCACATGATTCAGGGACAGCTTGTTCCCAGCAGACCTCTCGTGTGCTACCTTCATGTGGTTCTCATGCTTAAAAATAAAAATGCTATTTTTATTCTCTAGATGTGACACTACACTCTGCACGTTGCTCATTTGTTTCGTGCTGCGCTACCAGATACACCGAGGAGTGATGTGATCTGCCTGTATAATAGGCCTAACATTTTTTTTCGCAGAACACGTGATGGTAATCAATCAATAACCATTGATCTTAGACAATGCGATGATAGACCGGGGATCCCGGATTATGAAGTGATTAATGGAGCGAAATTGATGGTTATCTCTTGTATGCGTGGGATTAACATCGCATTCGCTGTGATCGGCAGCAATGTTTCCACTGGTAAAGTAGATAAATTAATACGACCAGTTGATTGCATGGGGTTAGGAAGTCAAATAGTTGGCGCTAGGTATCATTTGCAGGCATGTGGTCAGATACTTTAACTTCCAGCTGTAATTGATAGATTGTAATCTGGGAGGTGAAGGCAGACAATGGATTGCGTCACTGAAGGTCCATTGTTCTACGTCACACACTGTGGATTATTCAGCAACGAGCGCCTTGGAACCTTCTATGTTTGTTTCCTGTGGCAACCAAGGTCATTGTTCTCATTGCCCAATCGGCGCGCGTTTGGCCAACGCCAACGTTCTATCCCCGGGGGCCGTATAAATACCGGAGCGGCGCCGCATTGCGTCACAGTCTCGAGAACCACGCGAGCGGAGCAACATGGTCAGCGCGCGGGAGAATGTCCGCGGGACGCGCGTGTTCCCCCCGGGCGAGGGATCCACGGGGGAGGGAATCGAATGTCTACAGACACCGGACACGGGAAGGGGAGAGCGCACCCGGGAAATGGGAACCTAGTGGGTAACTGGCAACTGAGAGCGGGAATTAGACGGCGACGGGGGGAGGGAGGGCGCAAGGTAATATAGGGCAGGGAAACGAGGAATGCAATTTCGAGGAATTTGAGGGTTACATACGGCGAAGGCAGCGTGGAGAGTCTGCGAATTGCAATGTTGGGTGGAACTGAGAAGGTGGTCATATTGGGCGGGGGACGGTGAGCGATTAGGGTCAAACAGGCTATGAATAAGTCCAAATGGTGATCAAAAGGAATTATGGAAATCACGCGGCCCGCAGCAGTAAACGAGAAATTACCAACGCTCACCTCTCGCCCTAACATCTCACCGCCTGTTTCCCCTCGCCAACAGCGCGAATGTCTTTCAATCCACATCGGCCAGGCTGGCGTCCACCTTGGCAACGCTTGCTGGGAGTTGTATTGCCTGGAGCACGGGATCCAACCGGATGGACAGATGCCCAGCGACTCGACCATCGGAGGCGGCGACGAATCGTTCAACACCTTCTTCAGCGAGACGGCTGCGGGCAAGCACGTACCAAGGGCGGTGTTCATCGACCTTCCGGGGAGGGGGCAGTGTGTGGCAATGGTTAATTATCTCTCTATACCGCCCTACAGATGAGGTGCGGACCGGCACCTACCGCCAGCTCTTCCACCCCGAGCAGCTCATCACCGGCAAGGAGGACGCGGCTAATAACTACGCCCGGGGCCACTGCTCCTGGATCGCATCCGGAAGTTGGTAGGTTGCTCAGCGACTGCAAATTACCGACTGCCGCTCCACGTGCTTACAGCGCCAATGTATCCGGTTGCACCAGCCCATTCGCGAATGCTGCGGCCACGATGTTCCCAAATTCTCATTGTCACCGCTTTATTTATCACAGAGATACTCACCGAACCATCTCGCTCTGCGCCGGCTGTAGAGAGGACCATGACCCTGTCGTGTCGTTCCTTCTCTTTAAACGTTGGCACAGAATTGAGCTTTTGTCCCTTCTCCACCCTCAGGCCGATCTCTGCACCGGACTGCAGGGGTTCCTCATCTTCCACAGTTTCGGGGGCGGCAGCGGCTCGGGCCTCACCTCTCTCCTCATGGAGAGACTCTCCGTCGATTACGGCAAGAAATCCAAGCTGGAGTTTTCCGTCTAACCGGCGCCGCAAATCCCCACCGCAGTGGTCAAGCCCTACAACGCGGTGCTGGTCACCCACTGCACCCTGGAGCACTTCGACTGCGCCTTCATGATGGACAACGAGGCCATTTACGACGAGTGTCGGCGGAACCTGGACATCGAGCGCCCCACCTACCCCAGCCTCAACCGCCTGATGGCACAGTTAGTGTCATCTATCACCGCCTCGCTGCGCTTCGACAGCGCTCTCAACGTGGACCTGACTGAGTTCCAAACCAACCTGGTTCCCTACCCGCGCATCCACTTCCCGCTCGTCACCTACGCTCCCATTATTTCTGCAGAGAAGGCTTTCCACGAGGAACTGTCCGTCTCCCAATTGACCAAAGCCTTCTTCGAGCCGGGGAAGTACATGGCGTGCTGTATGCTGTACCGCGGGGACGTGGTGCCCAAGGATGTCAATGCATCTATCGCCACCATCAAGACAAAGCGCTCCATCCAGTTCGTGGACTGGTGCCCGACCGGGTTCAAGGTGAATGTGACCAACGCTCGCGTTTCCATGCACACACATGCAGTCTAACTCATCTGCTGGAATAACAACATACATTAAACGACTCAGAAGACATCCTTGGCACCATTTGTACTCTGCAAATAAATCATATCAGCACCCGAAGCACACACACACACACACACACACACACACACACACACACACACACACACACACACACACACACATTCTTCAAGGATGTGAATATTTTGCAAAGGGTGCAGGAGGGTGTCATCCGGACCATCCTTGGCCTTGCGGCCTTGTGTTTATGGGAGAGGTTAGATAAGCTGGGGCTTTTTTTATTTGGGGCGTAGAAATCTGAGGGGCAGGACATATCTGTGTCCCGGAGTGGTAGCTGTGTGGAATGAGCTTCCAGTGATGGTGGTGGAGGCAGGTTCGTTTTTATCATTTAAATATAAATTGGATAGTTATATGGATGGGAAAGGAATGGAGGGTTATGGTCTGAGCGCAGGTATATGGGAATAGGGGAGATTATGTGTTCGGCACGGACTAGAAGGGTCGAGATGGCCTGTTTCCGTGCTGTAATTGTTATATGGTTATATGGTTATATCCTGGTGTGCAAGATCACAAGGGACATGTGTAGATGGTCCATGCATACAACCAATAATATAGCTACCTCAGTACCACTAACCACGCATTAGTTATCAAGTATAATAACTCTCTCTCTATCTCTCCCTCCCTCTCTTGGTTCCAGCACGGTTACAGACTGCTAGTAGTCAGTGTTGGAATGTGTTTAACCTGAGTGATCATTAAACAATAAGTAAAGTTACAAGTGTGTCAGACGTAAACTCTTTACATGGTGTCAGATAGTTAAAACGCGCGCCTCCTGTTCATCGGGTTTTATTTATTTATAAGTGTTGCTTTATCGGAGTTTTTTCACGCACCCCTCCACCACTATGGCCTCCTCGTGCCGCAAGCCCTCGCCCCTGGTCTTTGATGCCGACATAGCGGAGCGCTGGGCGACTTTTGAGTTGGATTTCACACACTACATGAATATCGTTCACCGTAACGTCCTGACGCCGTCAAAGCATCTCTCCTGTTGAACCTTGCCGGTCCTGATGTCATGAGGAGAGCACTTGCTTTTGCTTACAATCCCGCGGTCCAGGATGACAACGATCTGGTCCTAGTACCTGCGCAGTCCGCCAACGATCCGGTTTGTTTGCTACGGAAGTTTGCTGAAATTTGTGACTTGCCCTCTAACCGCATTTTAGAGCGAGCTAAGTTCTTTACGCGGAAACAACAGCCTGATAAGCCAGTTGAGTGCTTTATTGCTGATCTGCGCTATCTCGCCCAGAGGTGCCGATTTGAAAATATGACTGACCAGCTTACTAGGGACATTTTAGTAATGGGGATGCTGGATCAGAAGTTGCGATCGGAGCTACTGAGAAAGCCAGATCTTACTCTGACCGAGGCCATGCACGCATGCAGGTTGGCCGAAGTTGTTGACCCGCCGTTCGAACAGCGGGAGTCCGATAGCCGCGCTATCAATCTAACGGTTCTCAACAGACCGCGTCCCAAAATAGACTGCAATAGACCTGTGCCGCGTACAAGCTACCCTCCCGGCGCTCACGTTGTTAAAAAGTGCCCCAATTGCAATTATGTGCATTCTATGCGGTCGCAGTGCCCGGCTTACGGAAAATCCTGCAATTTCTGCAAGAAATTTAACCATTGCTCTGCTGCCTGTCGGTCCCGTGGGAAACTTCCCCCAGCTTCCAGACAAGTATTAAACAACCTGGTACAAGTCGATAACGAGTTTGGTTCCCAGTCCTCTATCGACACTGCCCACGACTCTGAGCCAATTAGTTCTCAAGGAGATGCTAGTGTATTCACACTCCTGCACGCACCTGTTCTACTCCCTGATCCATCGGTCCTCGTTACTGTCAACAATCATTCTTTCTCGGCTAAGCTCGATACTGGGGCAAAGGTCAATGTTATGTCAACAAGCCTGTTCATGAAGATTAGACTTAATGAGCTGCTGACTGCAGACCGTTCGACTTTACATGGTTATGGGGGTGAGGTGCTGAAACCTGTGGGGAAGGTCACTTTCAATTGTGTGCTGCAGAAGTTATCGCGGCCTCTCCTGTTCTATGTTCTCGACTATGACTGTGTGACTCTGTTGGGCAACCAGGCAAGCCAGGACCTATGACTGGTGTCCTTCGACCGCACTGTCAACGAAGTGCAGGTGTTGCTGAATCCGATGTCTGAGTACCCGGACCTGTTCGACAACGAGCTGGGCAAGCTACCACTCGTTTACAAAATCGCCACAAACCCGAAAGTGGTGCCCGTGGTCCGTGCACCACACAGAGTATCCCTCGATATGAAGGATAAAGTTGAGTTTATGCTGAAAAGCATGGTCGCGATGGGAGTGCTGGAAGCGGTTAGCGAACCCACCGACTGGGTTTCTACCATGATCGCCACCCTGAAAAAGGACAAGAACGAGATACGGGTGTGCATCAATCCGAAGGACCTGAACCTCGCGATAAGACGACCACACTACCCCCATGAGAACCGTGGAAGACGTTGCAGCTCAAGTCGTTCGGATGCAGACTCCCGCCTCGCGACCGTGGTCGGTATGGCTGACTCCCCAAGATCTTACCTAAGATGTGCTCACATCTTAACATCTCAAAACTGGATGTCCTCTACGTGGCTTCATGGCTCTAACACACATGTATTGGAGCTTGCAATCCGGAGAATAATTACATCCAGAGATTTATTTAATGGAATCGCTAAGCTATTAATCAATGATAATTTGTGCAATTTAAGGGCGCAGTACTAAACTGATAATGCAAGCATATTTGTGCAAGTAGAATTAATTTTAAGATTTGTTTTCCGGCCGCAGGTGCGCATCAACTACCAGCCCCCAACAGTGGTGCCGGGGGACGACCTGGCCAAGGTGCAACGCGCCCTCTGCATCTGAGCAACACCACCGCCATCTCCATGGCCTGGACCCGCCTCAACCTCAAGTTCGACAAGATGTACGCCAAGCGGGCCTTTGTCCACTGGCACGTGGGAGAGGGGCTGGAGGGAGGAGAGTTCCAGGACGCGCGGGAGGACATGGCGTCGCTGGAGAAGGACTACCAAGATGTGGCCGTGGATTCCGCCGACCGCGAGAGAAGGGGGGAAGAGGAAGAATAAAATGTTTTAATTTAGTAGTTAAAAGTTTAATTTAATACAGATTTAATAGATTATATTGATAGATATTATACTTATGATGATAAAATTATTTTAAGGACCGATTGTTTAGTTGATTTATTTGAGAAGACGGAGAATGGAAAAAAAACAACATTGTTAGGCGGAAAGTTGGGAGAGTAATTTGGGAGCGGCTGTTCGTATGTAAGTCCTCATCCTACCTGTAGGAGTCATTTAAAGATGAGGTGATGGGAATTCAGTTCTGGCGTGCTCCGCAGAACATGAAGGATCCGGATGGAGGTTTTCCTGAAGCTTGGATGGTAAATTCAGTCAATATGAAAAGAGGAAACGACCTCGGCGGCGCAGCGGTACAGTTGGTGCTTTACAGCGCCAGAGACACGGGTTCGATTCTGACTGGTGCTTATCTGCCCGGAGTTTGTATATTTTCCCTGTCACCGCGTCGGTTTTCCCAGCGTGCTCCGGCTTCCTCACACACTCCAAAGTCTTACAGATTCGCAGATTAATTTGGCGTCTGCAAATTGTCCCTAGTGTGTAGGATAATTTTGAGGTAGGGTAGTTGCTGGTCGCCGCACACTCGGCCAGCCGACGGGACTCATTTCGCGCTGTATCTCTGAAAAACAAAAAACACTTGAAGGATGAAGATGAGTCTGAAGTAGGGCCTCGAATCGAAACGTCACCTATTCCTTTTCTACAGAGATGCTTCCTGACCGCGGCTATTCCAGCATTTTGTGTCTATCTTTGGTGGTAAACCAACATCTGTAGTTCATTCCCACACAACATGAAATACAAGTAAGTTTTGGGATGTTGAGATGGGACAGGGTCCCGGTGGAATATACAAAAAGGAGCACAGCACATAGGTAGAGCATCGGAAAGTTCAAATGTCTTTGGCCACTGGGAATATGAAAAATCTCATGGGGTTTCAACTATATATGGATTATACGAGGGGAGGCGGGGAGAGGGAAGGACCGTTAATAGGTGATGGAATTTAATACTGAGAAGTGTGAGGTGTTGCATTTTGGGACGTCGAACAAGGGAAAGAGCTACACAGTAAATGTCAATGCTCTGAGGAGTGTTGTGGGGCAGAGGGTTCTAGGCGTGCAGGTGCACGGTTCCTTAAAGGTCGAGTTTTAGTTAGATAAGGTAGTGAAAAAGGCTTATGATACATTGACCTTTAGCAGTCAGAGTAATGTATATGGAAGTTGGGAGATCATGTTGCAGTTGCACAAGTCGTTGGTAACTGCATTTAGAATATTGTGCCCTGTTGTTGGGCACCATGTTATAGCAAAGATATGTTCAAGCTTGAAAGGGTTCAGAAACGATTTACGAGGATGTTGTATTGTATTGTATTGTATTGTATTCAATTAATTGTCATTCTCTCATATTAGAGACAACGAAATGAATGTTCCTTACAGTCAAATATCATTAAATAATAAAGAAATGATAAATAAATAAAACATATTAAAATAAAAAAAAGCACAAGCACAGAAGTCCACGACACAACATAACCACAACCAATCAATCAATCAATCAATCAATCAATCAATCAATCAATCAATCAATCAATCAATCAATCAATCAATCAATCAATCAATCAATCCATCCATCCATCCATCCATCCATCCATCCATCCATCCATCCATCAAACCATCAAACCATCAAACCATCAATCAATCACATGGACTGAGCTGTGGCAGGCTGAACCACAGCGCATCAAGCTTTGAACATGTTTTTCTTCAAGCCCTCTAGTATTGATCAAGCCTTTCTGTTGTGCAAGAAGGGATTATCAGTTTTTCGTGATTTGTTTTTGTTTTTGTTTTTTTGTTTTTTTTTAAATTATTTTTATTAGAAGTACGGTAAATTACAATAATACACAGCACATATATCTTAATACATTTTTTGTACCGCTTCATTTTTTTGTGCTTTAAGTAAAAGATAGAAGTAAGGAAAGTAAAGAAAGTGCGCAAGAGTCGTGAAGTGCAAGAGAGTGTTGGGAAAAGAAAGCCGCTTAGAAAAGAAGTTAGAGAAGGAAGTAAAGTAAGAAAGTAGACCCTAGAAAAGAAAGAAAAAGAAAGTAGGAATAATCGCTCTATTATAACATTAAACTCCGCAGAAAGGGGACTACCAACCAAGTCTGTTTTTGTTGTGTTACCTCCCATTGCCAGGTCCTCATACCATTTATTTATTTATTTATTTTTTAAATTACTATTGCACCTCATGCTTGTAATAGGACCAGAAACGTAGACCACGTCTTTTGGAATTGGTCTGCTTTACCTGCTAAGAGGAATCTCATCTCTTCCAGATGTAATGTTTCAAACATATTTGATATCCACATTTTTATTGTTGGTGTGGGCGCATTTTTCCAGAATTTAAGTATGAGCTTTTTTCCCATTATTAGCCCGTAATTGAATAAATTCTTCTGATACACGTTTAATTCAGGGATACCTTCCGATATTCCAAAAATGATCCATTCTGGTTTCGGTGCCAGTTTTATTTTGATTAATTTTGAAAAAAAAATCAAATATTTCATACCAGAATTTTTGGATTTTTGTACAAAAAACAAAAGAATGCGCTATGGTAGCTTCTTGACACAGACATTTATCACAGATTGGTGAAACATTAGGAAAGATTTTATTTTA
Source organism: Amblyraja radiata (assembly GCF_010909765.2). Classification (NCBI taxonomy): domain Eukaryota; kingdom Metazoa; phylum Chordata; class Chondrichthyes; order Rajiformes; family Rajidae; genus Amblyraja; species Amblyraja radiata. The sequence goes on from NC_045971.1 coordinate 35,646,252, forward strand.
TTTAGTTTTTGAATAATATAGTCTATATAATGTTTTGAATTGGATGAGCGTATGTCGTACGTTGATCGAACATTTATGCACCTGTAGTAAATGATTATCCCAGCTCTCTTTTGAAATTTTTATAGCTAATTCTTGTTCCCAGTCTCTTCTAATTCCATCTGTTGTGGGTATTTCTATGTTTAAAATGATATTATATAAATTCGATATTAGATTAGCTGATTCAGCCTTTGTCTTCATTGCTTCATCCACTAAGTCGGAAGGCATATTATGATAGTATTTTGTGTATTTTTTCAGATAATCACGAATTTGAAGATATTTAAAATATTGGTTATTTTTCAAATTATATTTCAGTTGTAGTTGTTGAAATGATAGTAATTTTCCCAATTCATACAGATCTTCGAGCGTTTTGATTCCCATTCTTTCCCATTGTATAAATGATGTGTCTATGATTGATGGTTTAAACGATGGGTTATTGACTATTGGTAATGAAAGAGATAGGTTTCTTAATTTTAGTTTCTGTTTTATTTGTTTCCATGTTCTAATTGTGCTATGTATAATTGGATTTTTATTATAATTTTTATTATTCAAATTTATTGGTGAGAGGATAGTCGCTCCTATATTACTCGGGGAGCAGTCCCCTTTTTCCATTACAATCCAGTCCGCCTGCTGGGCAGAATTGTCCAGCAGGTGAATCATATTTTTAATATTTACTGCCCAATTATAATACATAAAGTTAGGGAGCGCTAGACCCCCCCAACTCTTTTCGTTTATTAAGGTGTGTTCTTTGTATTATATGGGATTTATAATCCCATATAAAATTTGTAATGTCTGAGTCCAATTTTCTGAAAAACTTTTTTGGGAGATATATATGTATTGATTGAAATAGGTATAGGATTTGTGGTAAGAAAATCATTTTTATAGCATTTATTCTGCCTATTAAGGACCGGAAGTGTTTTCCAGAATTTAATCAAATTATTTAATTTCTTAAGTAAGGGATTATAATTGGCTTTAAACATATCCTGGTAATTTCTAGTAATTTCAATTCCCAAATATTTGAATTTTTCTGTAGCTATTTTAAAGGGTAATTTCCGGAGGTGTGTTGAGTCTTTTGGTTTTATCGACATAATTTCACTTTGTTCCACTTTATTTTATATCCTGAGAAGGATCCAAAGTCCTCAATTAAATTTAATATATTTGGTATACTAAATTGTGGTTTTGTGATGTACATCATCGGCATATAGGGATATGTTGTTATTTGAATATTTTGTATTATAACCATAAATATCCAGGTGTGTTCTTATTTTTTCAGCAAGGGGTTCAATTACCAAAGCAAATAACAGCGGTGATAATGAACATCCTTGTCTATTGCCCCTTGTTAGTTCAAATTTCGAGGATAATATATTATTAGTTAGTATTCTAGCCGTAGGTTTGTTATATAATAGTTTTATCCATGCAATGAAATTCTCTCCCAATTGGAATTTTTGCAATACTTTAATCATATAATCCCAATCTACTTGATCAAACGCGTTTTCTGCGTCCAGTGAGATGATAGATAACTCTTGGTCATGAGATTTATGTGAGTGCATTATGTTAAGCAAACGTCTCAAATTATTGAATGAATGTCTCTTAGGTATAAATCCTGTTTGATCCTAATTTATTAGTCTACTAACATACCTGCTTAGTCTACTGGCTAGTTTTTTCGCTATTATTTTTTGATCCGTATTTAACAAAGCAATAGCTCTATATGATCCTGGTTCTTCTATATTTTTATCTTTTTAAAGTATTAATATGATCGTTGATTCTGCTAGTGTTTCAGGTAAGCTTTGCTCTTTAAAAGCATATGTATACATTTTCTGTAATCGTGGAGTAACTATGTCGTAAAAAGCTTTATAAAATTCATTACTGAATCCGTCCGGTCCTGGTGTTTTTCCATTCTTTAGTGTTTTTATTGTGTCTTCTATCTCCTTTGTTTTTGGATGGTTGTTTTATCTCCTTTGAACAACTCCAATAAATATAATCTACCTAACTCACAATTTTTTTTAGATATTTACGAATTAGACATTTTTTGAATATGTTGCCAAGATTTGAGACTATCGACAACAGGGATTTGATTTCGGGTTTAATTCATTACTGAATTACTGAGAGAAGAAGGGTCAGGACCCTAAACGTCACCCATTCCTTCTCTCAAGAGATGCTGCCTGTCCCGCTGAGCTACTCCAGCTTTTTACGTTTATCTTAATGTAATACTATCTTTTTGGTGGGCTGATGTTGCGACGATTGGACGTTGGGAGGGTCCGTGTTGACGCGACTATTGAAACGCCCAATGATCCTCGATTGTGACGCCGAGATGCCGACGGTTCTTAGCGCCGTTGGAAGAACAGGTCGCCTCTGTTGCGACACTCGCGCTGAGAACCAATCGGCGTTCTCTTTGCCTTTGGCTCCGCGTTCCAGGGGTCGCAGGCGGCCAATCACAGCGCGGCCCGGGTGTATGAACGTTCTATTAGGGCGGGGTATAAAAGGGATGCGTTCGGCGAATGCGACACGTTGTCTGGAGCTGAGAGACTGGAAGGGACATCATGGTGGGTGATCCCGGGGCTGGGCGGCGGGCGTCGAGTGAAACCGGTGATGGGGAGAGCCGGGATAACTCCAGATAACCGGGAACGAAGGCCCATGGGTGCAGAGTGTTTCCGAGGTGACCACGCTGGGTAAACGCGTTGATCCGGTCGCCCACTGTGGTGTGGCGTGGGGGAAATTTTAGCACTCGGAACCAATATCCGTGGGATTAACACAATCATCTCTTCCCATTTCCTCCACCGACCCAACCCCTCTTTCTCTCTCTCTCTCCAGCGTGAGTGTATCTCCATCCACATCGGCCAGGCCGGAGTTCAGGTCGGCAACGCTTGCTGGGAGCTCTATTGCCTGGAGCACGGGATCCAGCCGGATGGACAGATGCCGAGCGACAAGACCATCGGGGGCGGCGACGACTCCTTCAACACCTTCTTCAGCGAGACGGGGGCGGGCAAGCACGTTCCCCGGGCCGTGTTCCTTGATTTGGAGCCCACGGTGATCGGTAAGCTGAAACAGGGGAGTGTCCTGACATGTTGGGCCTTGTCTGAAACCTTCCGCGCGGCGTTTGCCGATGGGCGTGTGATGCTTAATGAACCAATTTCTTAATGAACTGGTTCATTCTCCGTTTTCTGTTTGCTCCCATGTAGATGAAGTGCGGACCGGCACATACCGGCAGCTCTTCCATCCCGAGCAGCTCATCACCGGCAAGGAGGACGCGGCCAACAACTACGCCCGGGGCCACTGCTCCATCGGCAAGGAGATCGTCGACCTGGTCCTGGATCGCATCCGGAAGCTGGTAGGTTGTGGAACCGAATCCAACCGTGAACCAGCGCCCGGTGTTCAACAATCTGGTGATTCTGGTTCGCCCGTGGCCCGCAGTTCATGAATGGTTCAGCGTTCATAATGTAGCTCAGCGATCGTCACCAGACTGGATCCCCGTTCACGTCTCCTCCCCGCGCGCACAGTGTCACATAGCGATAGAGTTGTGCAACGTGGAAACAAGCCATCGACCCACACCGATGCATCTACTTTGGTCCCACCTGTCCGCGTTTGGTCCATATCCCTCCAAACCTATCATATCCATGTACATGTCATTTTAAATGTTTCTTAAACGTTGCCATAGTACCTGCATCAACTACCACTTCTGGCAGCTCGTTCGATACACAGACCACCTTTTGTACAAAAGGGTACCTCTCGGATTCCTATTCAACCACCCCCTCCCCAATCTCGCACCCCCCCCCCCCCCACACCCCCTATCGACCCCGTCCCCTCTCACCAAGTATCTCTGTCCTCTGGTTTGCTATTTTCCCAAATCTGCCTCCCTGCTCATGTACTCAAATCCTTTTGCTATGAATCGTTGGCTGGTCTATCTTCCTCTCTTAAATCCATCAACCCCATTTAGAAGATTGAGGGGGGATCTTATAGAAACTTACACAATTTTTAAGGGGTTGGACAAGCTAGATGCAGGAAGATTGTTCCCGATGTTGTCAAAGTCCAGAACAAGGGGGTCACAGTTTAAGGATAAAGGGGAAGTCTTTTATGACCGAGATGAGAAAATCATTTTACACACAGAGAGTGGTGAATCTGTGGAATTCTCTGCCACAGAAGGTAGTTGAGGCCATTTCATTGGCTGTATTTAAGAGTGGGTTATATGTGGCCCTTGTGGCTAAAGGTATCAGGGGGTATGGAGAGAAGGCAGGTACAGGATACTGAGTTGGATGATCAGCCATGATCATATTGAATGGTGGTGCAGGCTCGAAGGGCCGAATAGTCTATTCCTGCACCTATTTTCTATGTTTCTATGTAAACCTCGATCAGATTCTTGACACACGACCAACCGGCTACACAAGCGTGCTGACTATCCCTAATCCGCCTATGACCATCTACATACATTCATAACCCGTCCCTCAGATAATCCCTCGCATGTTTCCGACCACAAATGTTTAACTAAAACCACTGACGTTAGGCTCCATCCACCTCTCCAGAGGGTCAGTTTACCCCTGTAACACCCACACACACACACACACCTTTCCCCCTTCTCAATGCTCTCCGCTTTATCTGCCCACAGGCCGACCAGTGCACCGGACTGCAGGGGTTCCTCATCTTCCACAGTTTTGGGGGCGGCACCGGCTCGGGCTTCACCTCCCTCCTCATGGAGAGACTCTCCGTCGACTACGGCAAGAAATCCAAGCTGGAGTTTTCCATCTACCCGGCGCCGCAGATCTCCACCGCCGTGGTCGAGCCCTACAATGCGGTGCTGGTCACCCACTGCACCCTGGAGCACTCCGACTGCTCCTTCATGCTGGACAACGAGGCTATTTACGACATCTGTCGGCGGAACCTGGACATCGAGCGCCCCACCTACACCAACCTCAACCGCCTGCTGGGGCAGGTAGTGTCGTCCATCACCGCCTCTCTGCGCTTCGACGGCGCCCTCAATGTGGACCTGCTCGAGTTCCAGACCAACCTGGTCCCCTACCCGCGCATTCACTTCCCGCTGGTGACCTACGCGCCCCTGATCTCGGCTGAGAAGGCTTACCACGAGCAACTGTCCGTGTCGGAGATCACCAACGCCTGTTTCGAGCCGGCCAACCAGATGCTCAAGTGCGACCCCCGCCAGGGCAAATACATGGCGTGCTGCATGTTGTACCGTGGGGACGTGGTGCCCAAGGACGTCAACGCCTCCATCGCCACCATCAAGACCAAGCGCTCCATCCAGTTCGTGGACTGGTGTCCGACCGGTTTCAAGGTAGGAGGAGGTTGTGCAGAAATCCACGCGGCAGAAGCTTGACCCAAACACTGGTCTCGCACTGGGCTGTGAAATCTACGACAGCCAGACCAGCCGGTCCACGATTGTAGAAACCAGGAGACGTTCTTTTCAAACCGAGGGCCCTGGGTTTTTAACATCCGGGGAACCATTGAAGGTTTCTAGGATATTTCTGTCCAATGGGTCATGCCGGCATTTTGATAACTAGCAGGGGTTTTCCTCGTTTAAAGGCGCAAATCTTCATTTTTTTAGACAAGGATCAGTAACATTCGGCCCATTGGGTCCATGCTGACCCTCCCACACTGATCTGTTTTGTAGTAAATGCCTATTATTTTCTGTGTGCTGAAGCAAAGCAATAATTGCATTGTCCTATCAGGGACACATGACAATAAACTCACTTGAAGTTGAACTTGAACCAGTAATTCCATTCTCTCCTGTCACTTATGTCTCGCTAGAATTTAGAAGATTGAGGGGGGATCTTTTAGAAAAGAACTTACAAAATTCTTAAGGGGTTGGACAGGCTAGATGCAGGAAGATTGTTTCCGATGTTGGGAAAGTCCAGAACAAGGGGTCACAGTATAAGAATAAGGGGGAAATCTTTTAGGACCTAGATGGGAAAAACGTTTTTCTCACATAGAGTGGTGAATCTCTGGAAATCTCTGCCACAGAAGGTAGTTGAGGTCAGTTCATTGGCTATATTTTAGAGGGTGTTAGACGTGGCCCTTGTGGCTAAATGGATCAGGGGGTATGGAGAGAAGGCAGATACAGGATACTGAGTTGGATGATCAGCCATGTTCATGTTGAATGGCGGTGCAGGCGCGAAGGGCAGAATGGCCTACTCCTGCACCTATTTTTTATGTTTCTATGTTTCCACCTCCGTCCCGTTAATATGGATACTCTCAATGTGTCTGCAACCGAACTAAACGCTGTTTCTCTCTCTCCCACAGGTGGGCATCAACTACCAGCCCCCGACGGTGGTGCCGGGGGGCGACCTGGCCAAGGTACAACGAGCCGTCTGCATGCTGAGCAACACCACCGCCGTCTCCATGGCCTGGACCCGCATGAACCTCAAGTTCGACAAGATGTACGCCAAGCGGGCCTTTGTCCATTGGTACGTGGGAGAGGGGCTGGAGGAAGGGGAGTTCCAGGACGCGCGGGAGGACATGGCGTCGCTGGAGAAGGACTACGAAGAAGTGGGCATCGATTCGGCGGATCTGGACAAGAAGGCCGAAGAGGAAGAGTGAATGTCCAGAAAGACTCTATTTTTATTACTAATGTTATAAATATAATTTATGAAATGTAATAAACGTAATTAATCTATTTTAAATTCAATTCGTCTTCCCTCCTACTTAAGGCTATAATTTCGCTTGAGACTTTGGACTTTTACTTCAGCGTGCGAGCAGGCCATTCGCCCCACTGAATTCGCGCTGACCAGTACACTGTTCCCTGTACACTGGCACCATCCCACACACTAGGGACACTATATATATATTATAGGAAGCCAATTAACCTGCAAAAATGTTTGTTTCTGGAGTGTGGGAGAGGAAATCGGAGCACCCGGAGAAAACTGGTGGTGTGTGAGGCAGCAACTCTAACGCAGTGCCACTTTGCCACCGAGAGCCAGAGCCATAGAGATATGCATGGAAATTGTCAACTTGTCAATGCCGACAACATTTTCCACCTAACCCACTCTCATTTTCCCACATGTTGGCTGAGTCCAGAAGAATATCCGGATCACTGTGTAAGAATAAGAGGAGACCATTTAGGACGGAGGTGAGGAGAAACATTTCCAGCCAGAGAGTTGTGAATCTGTGGAATTCTCTGCCACAGAAGGCCAATTCACTGGATGTATTAAAGAGAGAGTTGGATATGGGTCTTAAACAGAGAGAGAGAGAGAGAGAGAGGAGAAGAGAGGAGAGAGAGGAGGAGAAGAGGAGAGATGAGCGAGAGAGGATAGAGAGAGAAGAGAGAGAGCAGGTAGCTAGAGCGAGAAGTAATCGAGAAGATTCTATCTATATCTGATCGCTATCTCTCTCGTATTAGACTCTTTTCTTCTTTGTTCTCTTTTTTCTTCTTTAGTTTTGTGGGTAAAGGTTCTCGGGGGGGAGAGGGAGCGAGAGGGGCATTCCCATTCCTGTGTCTACCTAAACAGCGCCTATCCATGACGCGGTGTGCCAGCACGCTGGAGGAGCGGGCAACGGCCCTGCCAAAGAGCGGGCAGGTGACGGGGCGCTGGCCAGTGTGGATTCACCGGTGCTCCAGCAGGTGGTCAAGGCGGTTGAAGCCTTTGCCACAGGATGGGCAGGGGAAAGGACGATCACCACTGTGGGCACACCTGTGCTGCCACAGGCTGGACATGCGGGTGAAACTCTTGCCACACTCAGCGCACTCAAAGGGTCTCTCTCTGGTGTGTATCCGCTGGTGCTCCCTCAGCCCCCGTGCTCTCTTGAAACGCTTGCCGCAGTGGGAGCAGCTGCTCGCCGGCGTGAGCCCGCCGGTGCTGCTGTAACCCCCGCGAGCTGTCAAACGCCTCACCGCTGTACGGGCAGTCGTAGGGCTGGCCACTAGTGTGGACGCGCTGGTGAGACAGGGTGTGGGAGGCCATGGCAATGCGCTCTTCACACACCGGGCTGGGGAAGGGGCAGCCGCCGGTGTTCTCCCGCTGGTGGGACAGTAGCTTGGAGGGGCTTGTGAAGCCCTTGCCGCACTGGGCGCAGTTGAAGGGGGCTCGTCGGTGTGTGTGCGCTGGTGATCCAGCAGGTGATTGGACTGAGTGAAGCCCTTGCCACAGTCGCTACAGGTGTAGGACCGCTCGCCGGTGTGCAGGCGCCTGTGCCCCTTCTGGTTCGTGGACGACTTGAAGCCTTTGCCGCAGTCGGAACAGGTGAAAGGTCGCTCACTGCTGTGCACCTGCGAGTGGACCCGCAGCCACGACAACCGGGCAAAGCTCTTACCGCAGGTGGAGCAGCCGAACGGCTTCTCGCCCGTGTGAACCCGCCGGTGGTATCTCTAGCAGGCACGGGCTCTGCCTGGCCTTGCCACACACGTCACACTCATAACGCTTCTCCTTGTTGTGCCCCGTCATGTGGTCCCTCCACTGAAGCTCAGCCCCTCGAAGCTCAGCCCGCACACAAAGCAGATGGGGGGGGGGGGGCTCACCGGCACCCTGGCCGCCCTTAATGGTCGCTCACGTCCTCGTCTCTCTGTCCACAGCAACGGCTCCTAAACCCTGCAGGAGGGGAACACAGAGGGTCAACAAGGTGGTAAACAGGACATTACTAATGGGTAAACATTACTAGTGCTTAAAGGGCAGAAGGGGAAAACGGGGGGGAGGTGAGTGTGGAGGGGTGAGTGGGGGGGGGGTCAGCAGGGGGGCTGAGGGGGCGAGTGCGGATCGAGGAGTTTGGGGGAGAGGGGGAAGTGGGGGACGGCAGGGGTTGAGGGGTGAGTGAGGGGTGATTGGGGGGTGGGGGGTGGTGAGTGGGAAGGCGGTGATTGGGAAGGCGGTGAGTGGGGGGATGGGTGATTGGGAAGAGAGGGGGGTGGGGGTTGTGAGTGGGGTGAGGGGGATGGTTGGGTGGTGAGGGATGAGTGGGTGGCGTCACCGCCAATCCGAGGTGTCTGCCGGCCCGCCACCTGCCATTGTGCAGTCACATGGGGATGGCATGCAGCATGGGAAGAAGGTCACACAGTGCTGGAGTCACTCAGCGGGTCGGGCAGCTTCTGTGGAGCGAGGGACTGCGTGACGTTTCGGGTCGAGAACCTCCTTCAGTCTGATGTGAGGTACAGAGATAAGGAAGCGTAAGGAGTAAAAACAGAGCAAAGGGAATGTAGTTCAAGGAAAATGTAGAATAGATCGTTGTTAGTTGTGAGAAGGTAACATAGAAAATAGGCGCAGGAGTAGGCCATTTGGCCCTTCGAGTTCCATTCACTGTGATCATGGGTGATCATCCACATATCCCTTGATTCCTCCCATATCTCTTGATTCCGCTAGTCTAAGAGCTAAATCCAACTTGAACATCTCCAGTAAATAAGCGAGTTCTGAATTCCGACTGCACATGCCCAGGTCATAGGTCATTTGCTATAAACATCTCGGCGGCTGTGCTGCTGCGTGTGTGCAGACCTGTGTTTTGTTCCTAGTCGGGTTCGGGCCTGGGTCTGCGGCAATGAAGTTGCTGCTGGTCATCCACATCCCCTCCCGGGTGTCCTGTTGGTGTCCGGGGTGGGCCTGCGATGGCAAGCACCGGCCCGGGGCAGTCCTGGGTACAGGGGTGTTGGGGGGAGGCGCTGGCTCTAGTTCGGCTCTGCCTATCCCTCCGGATTGGGCGACAGCCCTGGACTGGCGGGGCACCAGCCCGGAGCACTGGATGCCCCGGACTTGCAGCCGACGCGGAGGGGTGGTCACAAGCTCCGGTTTGGCTCTGCTCCGGCTCCCGGTGGGTTGGGCCTATTTCCCAGCGGCCTGAGGACCGCCTGCTGAGCCTCGCTCCTTGTCTAGTAGCTGTCGGTTGCCCCCCTCGGTGCCGGTGGGAGCCGAGTGCCGGTCATCGGTGCTGATGCACACGGGGTGCTTCAGTGGCTCGGCGGGTCAGGCAACATCTCTGGAGAAGGGTCTCGACCCGAATCATCACCCATTCCTTTTCGCCGGGGATGCTGCCTGAAAGACATTTTCATCAGGCGAGAAATAGTATTGGGTAGGCTAATGGGACTGAAGGATGTAAAATCCCCTGGGCCTGATGGTCTGCATCCCAGGATCCTCACGGAGGTTACTCTAGAAATAGTAGACGCATTGGTGATCATTTTCCAATATTCAATAGATTCAGGATCAGTTCCTGTGGATTGGAGGATAGCTAATGTTATCCTACTTTTCAAGAAAGGAGCGAGAGAGAAAACGGGGAATTACAGACCATTTAGCCTGACTTCGGTGGTGGGAAAGATGCTGGAGTCAATTATTAAAGAGGTAATAATGGGGCATTTGGAAAGCAGTAAAAAGATTAATTCAAATCAACATTGATTTTTTTTTTTAATATTTTATTTATTAGAAGTGAGTACAATGCATTGGTACAAAAACGATGTTAACATATTACATTATCTGTACAACTTCCCTTTTTTTTAAAGAGAGAAGTGAGAAAGGAGAGAAGAAAAAGAGGTTGTGATTAGGAATAGTCAACATGGATTTGTGCCTGGAACTGATTAGGAATAGTCAACATGGATTTGTGCCTGGAAGGTCATGTTTAACTAATCTTCTTGAATTTTTTGAAGATGTTACTCGGGAAATTGATGAGGGTAAAGCAGTGGATGTTGTGTATATGGACTTCAGTAAGGCCTTTGACAAGGTTCCTCATGGAAGGTTGGTTAAGAAGGTTCAATGGTTGGGTATTAATGGTGGAGTAGCAAGATGGATTCAACAGTGGCTGAATGGGAGATGCCAGAGAGTAATGGTGGATGGTTGTTTGTCAGGTTGGAGGCCAGTGACGAGTGGGGTGCCACAGGGATCTGTGTTGGGTCCACTGTTGTTTGTCATGTACATCAATGATCTGGACGATGGTGTGGTAAATTGGATTAGTAAGTATGCAGATGATACTAAGATAGGTGGGGTTGCGGGTAATGAAGTAGAGTTTCAAAGTCTACAGAGAGATTTATGCCAGTTGGAAGAGTGGGCTGAAAGATGGCAGATGGAGTTTAATGCTGATAAGTGTGAGGTGCTACATCTTGGCAGGACAAATCAAAATAGGACGTACATGGTAAATGGTAGGGAATTGAAGAATGTAGGTGAACAGAGGGATCTGGGAATAACTGTGCACAGTTCCATGAAAGTGGAATCTCATGTAGATAGGGTGGTAAAGAAAGCTTTTGGTGTGCTGGCCTTTATAAATCAGAGCATTGAGTATAGAAGTTGGGATGTAATGTTAAAATTGTACAAGGCATTGGTGAGGCCAATTCTGGAGTATGGTGTACAATTTTGGTCGCCTAATTATAGGAATGATGTTAACAAAATAGAGAGAGTACAGAGGAGATTTACTAGAATGTTGCCTGGGTTTCAGCAACTAAGTTACAGAGAAAGGTTGAACAAGTTAGGGCTTTATTCTTTGGAGCGCAGAAGGTTAAGGGGGGACTTGATAGAGGTTTTTAAAATGATGAGAGGGATAGACAGAGTTGACGTGGAAAAGCTTTTCCCACTGAGAGTAGGGAAGATTCAAACAAGGGGACATGACTTGAGAATTAAGGGACTGAAGTTTAGGGGTAACATGAGGGGGAACTTCTTTACTCAGAGAGTGGTAGCTGTGTGGAATGAGCTTCCAGTGAAGGTGGTGGAGGCAGGTTCGTTTTTATCATTTAAAAATAAATTGGATAGTTATATGGATGGGAAAGGAATGGAGGGTTATGGTCTGAGCGCAGGTATATGGGACTAGGGGAGATTATGTGTTCGGCACGGACTAGAGGGGTCGAGATGGCCTGTTTCCGTGCTGTAATTGTTATATGGTTATATGGTTATAAAAGTGAAGAATAGATTAGTGAGCGTGGGTGAAAAACCAATAAAGAAAAAGTGAAAGATAAGGAATAAGTGAAGAAGGAAAGCAGGAGGGAGATTATTCCATTGCCACAGTGAGATGATTTTTTTTAAATATTCTAAATCATCTTTCACCCATACCTGAAACTGTTGGTTTTCATGATACTATGTCACCACATGAATCCAAGAAATCAATAAATGGGGACCAACTCCTTAAGAATAGGTCTTGTTTGTCTATTAGGAGGAGTCTCATTTCTTCCAAATGTGCTGTGTCCAGCATATTACTGGTCCACATATTAAATGTGGGTATATTAGCATTTTTCCAAAATTTAAGTATAAGATTTTTTGCTGTTATTAACCCATAATTGAAAAATGAGTTTTGGTGTGTATTTAATTTGTTCCCATCTCCACTTACTCCAAATATAATCATTTCAGTGTTAGGTTCCATTTTTGTCTTAAATAGCTTTGAGAATATATCAAATATATCACACCAAAATTTATAAAGTTTTGAACAAGAGACAAATGAGTGCGTAATATTGGCATTTTGAGAAAGACATTTATCACAAATGGGAGAAATATTTGGATAAAATTTATTCAACCTAGTTTTGGAATAATATAATCTGTGTAATATTTTTAATTGAATTAAGTTATGTCTAGCATTGATCGAACATTTATGTATATGTATCAAATATTTTTCCCATGTTTCTTTTGAAATTTTTATCATTAATTATTTTTCCCAGTTTTCTCTAATTGCCTCTGTTGATGGTAATTCTATATTTAAAATACTGTTATACAAGTATGATATTAATTTTGTTGACTCCGCATTGATATTCATTACTTCTTCCAGTGGGTCTAAAATTATACTTTGGAATCTTGGTATATATTTTTTCATAAAGTCACGTACCTGTAGGTATTTAAAATATGATTGTTATTCAATTTGAATTTTGATTTTAGTTGTTGAAATGATAATAAATTTCCCAATTCATACAAATCACCTACCTTTTAAATTCCCACTTTTTCCCATTGTTTACATGTTTTATCCATACCAGATGGTTTAAATACTGGGTTATTCACTATTGGTGTTAACACTGATAAATTTCTTAATTTTAAAGTGAATTTTATTTGTTTCCAGATTCGTATTGTATTTTGTCTAATTGGATTCTTCTTATATAACATATTATTCAGCTTTATTGGGGAAAAATTATCGCTCCTAGATCGTAGGGGGCGCAATCCTCTTTCTCCATTCTTATCCAACTGTTGAGCAGTGCTGTTCAACCAATAAATTATATTTTAATATGTACTGTCCAATAATAGTATAGAAAATTAGGTAATAACCCCCCCCCCCCCCCCCCCCCCCCCCCCACCTCTTTCGGTTTGCACAAGTGATTTCTTTTAATTCTATGTGCTTTATAATCCCAAATAAAATTAACAATATTCGAGTCTAATTTTTTTTTAAGTGTTTTGGTATATATATCGACAGGACAAATCAAAATAGGACGTACATGGTAAATGGCAGGGAATTGAAGAATGCAGGTGAACAGAGGGATCTGGGGATAACTGTGCACAGTTCCCTGAAAGTGGAATCTCATGTAGATGGTAAAGAAAGCTTTTGGTGTGCTGGCCTTTATAAATCAGAGCATTGAGTATAGAAGTTGGGATGTAATGTTAAAATTGTACAAGGCATTGGTGAGGCCAATTCTGAAGTATGGGGTACAATTTTGGTCGCCTAATTATAGGAAGGATGTCAACAGCATAGAGAGAGTACAGAGGAGATTTACTAGAATGTTGACTGGGTTTCAGCAACTAAGTTACAGAGAAAGGCTGAACAAGTTAGGGCTTTATTCTTTGGAGCGCAGAAGGTTAAGGGGGGACTTGATAGAGGTCTTTAAAATGATGAGAGGGATAGACAGAGTTGACGTGGATAAGCTTTTCCCACTGAGAGTAGGGAAGATTCAAACAAGGGGACATGACTTGAGAATTAAGGGACAGAAGTTTAGGGGTAACATGAGGGGGAACTTCTTTACTCAGAGAGTGGTGGCTGTGTGGAATGAGCTTCCAGTGAAGGTGGTGGAGGCAGGTTCGTTTTTGTCATTTAAAAATAAATTGGTTAGTTATATGGACGGGAAAGGAATGGAGGGTTATGGTCTGAGCGCAGGTATATGGGACTAGGGGAGAATACGTGTTCGGCACGGACTAGAAGGGTCGAGATGGCCTGTTTCCGTGCTGTAATTGTTATATGGTTATATGGTTATATCGGTATAGATTGGAATACGTATATTATTTGTGGTAGCGCTATCATTTTTATAGCGTTTATTCTGCCGATTAGTGACAGTGGGAGCGTTCTCCAAAATTTAATCAGTGAATCAAATGTATTTAATAATGGTATTAAATTAGCATTAAATAATGATTTATATCTTCTAGTAACTTGAATACCCAAATACTTAAATTTTTCCGTTGCGATTTTAAATGGAAATTTTAATAGGTGATTCGCTTTCTGGGGTTTTAATGACATCATTTCACTTTTATTCCAATTTATTCTATAACCGGAGAAAGAGCCAAATTCCTCTATTAGATTTAATAGATTCGGGATGCTCGTTTGGGAGTTTGTAATACATAAAAGTATATGATCTGCATATAGTGATATTATATTAATAGTATCCTTAGTATTATATCCCTGAATATCCGGATGCCTTCTTATCTTTTCAGCAAGCGGCTCTATCATAAGTGCAAATAGCAGGGGTGATAAAACACAGCCCTGCCTATTGCCCCTCGATAATTGAAATTTTGAAGATAATATATTATTAGTTAGTATTCTTGCCATTGGTTTATCATATAGTAATTTAACCCATCTGATAAAATTCTCTCCCATATTAAATTTTTGGAGTACTTTGTATAAATACAGCCATTCTACCTGATCAAATGCTTTCTCTGCATCCAGAGATATAACTGACAGGTCTTCCTTTTCCGTTTTGTATGAATACATTATATTAAAAAGGCGTCTCAAATTGTTAGATGATTGTCTTTTAGGTATAAACCCCGTTTGGTCCGGATTTATCAATTTATTAATATATTTACTCAATCTTCTTGCTGAAGTTCTTGCTAAAATTTTCTGATCTGTATTTAGGAGTGATATGGCTCTATATGAGCCCGGTTCTTCTAAGTCCTTATCTTTTTTAGGTATTAATGTAATTGTGGATCCGGCTAATGTTTCTGGTAATTTATTTTCGGGAAAGGCATATTTATATTACTTAACTACCCGTGGTACCATTAACTCCTGGAAACCTTTATAGAATTCATTATTAAAACCATCTGGTCCTGGCGTTTTCCCATTTTTCAGCTCTTTTATTGTTTCACTTATTTCTTCCTTTGTGATCTGTGCTCCTAATTCCTCTTGTTCCAAAATATCCAATTTTGGCAGATTACAATTATCTAAAAAATCTACAATTATATTGTCTTCTATTTTAGTTTTAGACGTATACAAGTTTTGATAAAATTGGGCAAACCTTTTATTAATATCCTGGGGTAACGTTAATAGTTCCCCATTCTCTGATTTGATTTTAGTAATCGTCTTTTCCTTCTCCTGTTTCTTCAATTGTCTAGCCAGAAGTTTATGTGGTTTATCACCAAATTCAAACTGTGCCTGTTTTGTGATCTGAAATAATCTTATTACTCTTGCCGATAATATTCGATTAAGTTTAAATTTCAATAATGTAATCTTATAATGTTTATCTATGGTTGGGTCTTTTGCGATATCTAATTCTAATATTTTGATTTCCTTTTCTAAAGTCTCTTGTTCTATGGAGTTCTTTTTATTTTGGTAACTTTGATATGAGATTATAACTCCACGTAAAAATGCCTTAAAAGTTTCCCATAATAAAGATGGTGAAATGCCTGGTGTCTCATTTGTATCAAAAAATAATTTCATTTGTTGTTTTAAATACTCATAACCTTGTGGATTATTAATTAACTGTGTATTAAAACGCCAAAACGATTATTAATTAACTGTGTATTAAAACGCCAAAACGATATTATTAGTTAGTATTCTTGCCATTGGTTTATCATATAGTAATTTAACCCATCTGATAAAATTCTCTCCCATATTAAATTTTTGGAGTACTTTGTATAAATATTGCCATTCTACCTGATCAAATGCTTTCTCTGCAACCAGAGATATAACTGACAAGTCTTCCTTTTCCGTTTTGTATGAATACATTATATTAAAAAGGCGTCTCAAATTGTTAGACGATTGTCTTTTAGGTATAAACTCCGTTTCGTAGCAGCCATGTCAGCAGCGTGTTAGTTTTTTTCAACTTTTTTTATTTTTTAGTATGTCTTAAAGTATGTTTTTGATGTTCCTCTGTGTGTTTTGTGTGGGGGGTGGTGTGGGAAAGGGGGAAACCGGTTCGGTCGCCTCCTCCATCGAGAGGCGACTTTTTCCAGGTCGCCTCCCCCGTGGCCTAACAGCAACGATCGGCGCGGCCTTTCTACGGAGACGCGCCCGGAGCTTCAGCGGCGGGCGCAGCGTGGACTCTCGGCGTGGAGCGGGTGACCCCTCGCTGGGGCTCACCGGAGGGGAGCGCTCCGTTTCGCAAGCCCGCGGCAGCCGGCAGCCTGAAGCCGCGGTCTGCAGAGTTCCAGCTGGTGCCGCGTCTACAGCCCGGGATCCCTCGTGGGGGACCCGGGGGAAAAAGGAGCTTCCACCGCCGGCCCGCGGCCAACTTCTACCGCGGGCCCGGCGTGGACTTAACATCACCCCTGAAGGGGAGCTTCGACCGCCGGCCCTGCAGTCTACGGTGCTTCTGGCTGCGGCGGAGACTTTAAATCTCGACCGCCGCCCTGCGGCCTACACCAACTTAAAGCCGCGGTCTCCGGTGAGGAAGAGCCGATCCTGGACTGACTCTGGACTCTGGTCCTGTCCACGGGGGTAAATGAAGGAGGACTGGCCAAATGTTGTGCCTTCCACCACAGTGATGAATGCTGTGGTGGATGTTTGTGTTACATTTTTATTGTGGTTGTGTGTTCTTTATTATTGTATCGCTGCTGGCAACCCAAATTCCACCGACCCTGGTTGTGTGGCAAATAAATTCTATCTATCTATACCTGGCGTTCTCTCTAGTTTTAAAGTAAAGCTCAATGGTGAGTGATCAGAAATAATACTATTGTGATATTTAGGGTTAATCGTATAAGGAATTGATTTTGTGTCCACTTAAAAATAATAAATTCTCGAATATGTTTTATGTACCGCTGAGTAAAATGAGTATTCCCTTCCCATAGGGTTGACTATTCTCCATACGTCTGTTATATTAGTGTTTTTTATATATATGTTTAAAAATTCACTAGTTTTAGATTTAACCTTACTCTTCCTTACTTTTATTGATTTATCTACATATGTATCTATAACACAATTAAAATCCCCCCCCTAATATTACATTTTGGTAATTATATTAATCTATTATATCTATTACATCTATTAAATTGGGGATTATCAAAATTTGGTGCATAAATATTTATCAGAGTCAGTAGTGTAGAATAAATTTCTCCTGCCACTATAGTATACCTTCCTTCCTTATCAGATATAGTGTTCTTTGATATAAATGGTATACCTTTCCGAATAATAATAACCGTACCTCTAGCTTTAGAAGTAAATGACGAATAATAATTTGGCCTATCCAATTTGCTTTTAGTCTCATCTGTGTTTGTAATTTCACATGCGTTTCTTGTAAAAACGCAATATCCACCTTTAAAGATTTTAATTGAGCCATAATCTTACCCCCTTTTAATTGGATCGTTCGCACCCCTAATGTTCCAACTACAAAATGTGATTCCTCCATTCCTTTTTCACTTAATGTCTTGCATTCTTAATTAGTTTTGCTAGTTTTAATTCATGTGGTGTGGTTAAATACCTTGAGGTTTTGGGTGTGGTGTAACCGTCCCCTATTAACGTTATTTTACATCTCCTCCGTCTATAGGAAGAAAAAAGAAGTGCGTTGAAAAATACATAGAAAAAACAGAATACTATTATTAAGTAAACCATATAACAGTGAATTATAATTTTTAAAAAAGAGTGATTTTAAGGTATCAAAAATGGGATACCTTAAATTCTCATAGCCACCTAAGGTGGCCCGAATATTATTGACTTCCGCCGTTGGAATTGTACATTGAGCTCAGCTCCCAAATTAAGCTGTCCGAGACAATATCATGCCATTTCCCCTTAATATAGCCAAAAATCTTAACCTACATGGAGAAAAAAAAATTGTAACCAGTCAAGCCAAAAACGAAAGAAAAAAACAACAACCAAAATGTCATCATAAAAAATTATCATCATCATTACTTTTCCACGTAATCTCTTAAATACCCAAACTTTAAACCTTCTATAATTCTTATTCCTTACTTACAATCATGAAATCATAAGACATAAGGACAGGCCTTGGCCTTATACTCAGAGATGCACCTAATTACCAGCCTGTTCCAAGGGTTAATTTTCTTTATCCTAATAGTAACCGTCTTCCTGTCGGAACCTTTGGAACTATTCCCAATCCTTAACACCTCCCCCTTTACTACAGGTTTATAGTATTATAATCTTCTTATACCTATTTTCATTCGTTCTGGAGTATTAGAATACATCCAGGATATATTTCCTTACATTTCATCTATTGGAATTATTTAACTGTTAGTAATTTAATAAGCTTCATATAATTAGTTGGTACTTTACTATTTAATCTTCATTCTAATAGTTAAAGCTTTAAATTCAGTCCATAATATCAGTTCTGCTGTTTTTCTTCAGCCTGTCATTTTTTCTTCAGTTGTTTATCTTCTAACTTTTCGTTCAAGGTGAAATCTGAACTCTGTCGTTGAAAACACATTCCATTGAGATAAGGCTGTCTGGTTAGTGTCTGAAGCAGGTCCGCCATCTTAATTGTAGTACAGACTTTTATTGAAAGTTTTAATGCTCATCCTTCTCAATTTTCTGTACAATCTCTTGTGCGTACTTAAGTGCCTTCTCCGGATCCCTGAATGAACGTTGAGTTGTTTTGTAAGAAATAAACATCTTGGCCGGATAGACCACGCCGTATCTTATCCCTCGTTGTCCTTGCAAAGTGTTGCTTGCTTTTTTTAATTGATTCCTTTTCTCCATTACTTCGGGAGGGTAGTCCCTATAGAATATCACGGACTATCCCTCGAATATAAGCCTCTCACCGTGTGGTATCATCTTCAGGAGTTTTTCCGGGGTTGAAATATCTAAGAACTTCGCAATAATTTTTCTTGGGGGAGCATTTGTTTCTCTTCGGGGAGGACCGACTCTGTGAGCCACATCAATCCTCACATTTTCCGTCAGCTTAAAGACCTCTTTGATTATTTTGGAGACAAGCTCCAGCATATCAATTCCTTGCTCTCGTCCCTCCTTTACTCCTACAATCCTTAAGTTCAATCTTCTTGCTCTCGCCTCCAAATCTTGACATTTGTCCGTCAATTTAATCAATTGCTCCCGATTATCACTTTGTTCCTTTTTCAGAATCGATATTTCACGAGCCATCTCCTTCATTTCAGTTGTAATCCCTTCTGTCACGATGTCAGAATGTTTCATCTCTTCAATCAACATATCAAATTTCTTTTTATGATCACTTTCTAGTCTTTCAAATTCCAGTGCTGTTCTCTGATCAAAGTCACTGAATTTCTGCTTCAGAGAAGTATACATTTCCCTTGATTCTTCTCGAGCAGCATCAATTTTCTTGGATAAGTTAACTTCCAGTTTACAGAGATTGTTCTCCAGTGTAGTATTAATACTGGCAAACATTTCGGAGAAGTCTTTAGTAAGATCTTTAGTAAGATTAGCTCTTACCGTTTGTTCCAGCTGTTTCAGCTCCTTCTCCTTCTCCTTTTCTTTGGCCTCTCCTCTTGTAGCCATTTCAAATACTGCTTGTTGAGGAATGGACTCTTCTTCTGAGCTTTCAGTTGTTTGATATGAAACAGACTTTGTTGATTGAAGAGCTTCCAAATCTTCTTGAACCTGAAGTCTGATAGTAGCTTTCCTGGGTCCTCGTGTGAGTTTTCATTTTCTCATCTAAATGTCCCGTTAAACTCCGATTATTTGTTGACTTATGATGACGTCACTCCCACGACGCCAAGCAACCTTCGGTGAGTATTATTTTAAATCGTTCCCGACTTTAAAAAGGCTTTTAATGCGATTCACGGGGAGCTGAGCTCAATGCTGTGCCCTCACCACAACATGACCACACCGGAAGTCCGTCATAAGTCAACATTGATTTATGGAAGGAAAATCATGCATGACTAAGATGTGACAAGTAAAATGGATGAAGGGGAGCCAGTGGATGTAGTGTATCTAGACTTTCAGAAAGCCTTTGATAACTCCCGCACGGGAGACTGTTGACTAAAATGAGAGCACATGGTATTGGGGGGTGTTGACATGGATAAACAATTGGTTGGCAGACCGGAAGCAAAGAGTAGGAGTGAACGGGTCATTTTCAGAATGGCAGGCAGTGGCGAGTGGAGTGCCGCAAGGCTTGGTGTTGGGGCCGCAACTGTTTACCATATATATTAATGATTTGGAAGAGAGAATTAGGAGCAACACTAGCAAGTTTGCGGATGACACAAAGCCGGGTGGCAATGTGAACTGTGATGAGGATGTTACGAGGTTGCAGGGTGACCTGGACAGGTTGAGTGAGTGGGCAGATGCGTGGCAGGTGCAGTATAATATGTGAGGTTATCCACTTTGGCGGCAAAAACAAGGGGGCAGATTATTATCTCAATGGAGTTAGGTTAGGTATGGGGAAGGTGCAGTGAAACCTTGTACACCAGTCACTGATAGTTGGCTGCACGTACAGCAGGCAGTGAAGAAAGCTAATGGAATGTTGGCCTTCATAACAGTAATTTCAGTATAGGAGTAAAGAGGTTCTTCTGCAGTTGTATAGGGCTCTGGTAAGACCACATCTGGAGTATTGTGTACATTTTTAGTCTCCTAATTTGAGGAACGGCATCCTAGTGATACAGGCAGTGCAGCGTAAGTTCACGAAATTGATCCCTGGGATGGTGCGCCTGTCATATGTGGAAAGATTGAAAAGACTAGGCTTAGATTCACTAGAGTTTAGAAGGATGAGGGGGAGTTCTTATAGAAACAGATAAAATTATAAAAGGACTGGACAAGCTAGATGCAGGAAAAATGTTCCCAATGTTGGGCGTCTCCAGAACCAGGGGCCACAGCCTTAGAATAAAGGGGAGGCCATTTAAAACTGAGATGAGAAAACCCTTTTTTCACCCAGAGAGCTGTAAATTTGAGAAATTCCCTGCCACGGAGGGCAGTGGAGGCTAAGTCGCTGGATGGATTTAAGAGAGAGTTAGACAGAGCGCTAGGGGCTAATGGAATCAAGGGATATGAGTAGAAGGCAGGCACGGGTTATTGATGGGGATGATCAGCCATGATCTCAATGAATGGCGGTGCTGGCTCAAAGGCTCAAATGGCCACCTCCTGCACCTATTTTCCATGTTTCCTGCTTAGTTGTTGCAGAGTTTTGTGTGTGTGTGTCCGTTAATGGCTGGTGGTCGGCTTTAGCCGGCGCCAGAGGGGGTTGGCCGGCGGTAGCTGGGGGGGGGGGGGGGGGTGTGGGGGGAGTGGGTGCGGGTGGGGGTCACCGGTGAGTTTCTAGGTAGTTGGAGCGAGGTTGGGCTGGTTTTGGCACTCCTTCTCCGTGCTGTCAATCCTCTGATTTTAACCATATAAGATTAAGGGGAATGGGAGGCAGTCGTCTCAGGGGAGTAAGGACAGGGAAGCTAGCTTGGGGGCACAAGAGATGGGAAGATGCCAGCATGAGGGAGTAAGGGATGGGACATAACCAGCTTGGGCGAGCAAGGGGAATTGGAGGAAACCAGCTTGGGGAAGTAATGAATGGGAGGTAGTCAGCTCTGGGGGTAATGAATGATAGGTAGTCAGCTTAGGGGAGTAAGGGATGGGAGGAAGCCAGCTTGGTGGAATAAGGTATAGGATGTAATCTGCTTGGGGTAGAAAGGGGTGTGGGATAGCAAGCTAGGTGTGGTAACGGATCGGAGGTAGCCATCTTGGGGATTAAGGGATACGAGGAAGCTAGCATGGGGGAGTAACGGGTGGGAGGCAGCCAGCTTGGAGTAGTATGAGCTGGGAGGTAGCCAGCTTGGGGGAGTAAGGGCATGGAATTAACCGGCTTGGGGGTTAAGGAATGCGAAGTAGCCATCTTGGGGGATTAAGGGATGGGAGGAAGAAAGTTTGGGGGATTAAGGGGAATGGGAGGTATCCAGCCTGAGTGAATAAGGGGAATGGGAGATAGGTAGAATCGGGGGTATGGGAATGAAATGTAGCCAATTTGGTGGAGTAAAGAATGGAGGTAAAGAATGGGAGGTGGCCAGTTGGGTAGTTTAAGGGGGATGGGAGGAAGCCATCTTTGGAGAGAAAGGGGAATGGGAGGTACCCATCTTGGTGGGGGTGGGGGGGAGGGTAACGGATGTGAGGCAGCCAGCTTGGGCAGTAAGGGAATGGAAGGTAGCTAGCTTGGGGGGAGTAAGAGGAATGGGAGGTAGCCAGTATGGGGAAGTAAGGGGAATGGGAGATAGCCAGCTTGGGGGAGTAAGGAATAGGAGGTAGTAAGGAATAGGAGGTGGCCAGCTTGAAGGTGGGGGGGGGGGGGGGGTAAGGGATGGGAAGAAGGCAGCTTGGGGGAGTAAAGAATGGGATGTAGCCAGTGTGGGGGATTAAGGGGAATGGGAGGTAGACGGCTTGGTGGAGTAAGGAGGGTAATGGGAGGTAGCCAGCTTGGGGGGAGTAAGGGGAATGAGAGGTAGACTGCTTGAATGAGTAAGGGGAATGGTAGATTGTCTGCTTGGGTGAGAAAGGCGAATGCTTGTTAGCAGCTTGGTAGCAGCGTAAGGGGAATGGGTGGTAGCCAGCTTGGGGCAGTAAAGTGAAATATGGTAGCCAGCTTGTCGGAGTAAGAGATGGAGGTTGCCAGCTTGGGGGAGTAAGGGGAAGAGGAGTTCGCCAGCTTGAGGGCAGTAAGGGGAATGGGAGGTAGCCAGCTTGGGGGTTAACGAATGCGAGGCAGCCAGCTGGGGGAGTAAGGGATGGGAGGTAACCAGGTTGCAGGAGCAATGGGAATCGGAGGAGTAAGGGATGGTAGTTAGCCAATTTAGGGGATTAAGTGTGGGAGGTAGACGGTTGGGGTGTAAAGGGAGTGTGAGGAAGCCAGCTTGGGCATTAAGGAGAATGGGAGATGGTGAATTTAGGGGATTAACGGATGGGAGATAGTGAGCTGGGGGGGGGGGGTAAGGGATGGGAGGTAGCCCGCTTGGAAGTTAACGGGTGCGAGGCAGCCAGCTTGGGGGAGTAAGGGATGGGAGGCCGCCAGCTTGGGCAACAAAGGGGAATCGTAGGAAGGGAGGGAGGAAGGAAGCCAGCTTGAGGGAATAGAGGACGGGAGGTAGCCAGCTTGGTGGAGTAAAGGATGGCAGGGAGCCAATCTGGGGGAATGAAGAATGGGAGGGAGCCAGCTTGGGGGAGGTAGTAAGGGATGGTCGTAGGAACACAGCTTTTGGTAGTAAGGTATGGGAGGGAGGTAGCCAGCTTGGGGCAGTAACGGATCAGGGGTAGCCAGCTTGTGGAGTAAGATATATGAGGAAACCAGCTTGGGGGAGTAAGGGATAGGAGGCAGCCAGCATGTTGGGGGGGGGGGGAGTAAAGGGATGGGGGGTAATCAGCTTGGGGTGGTAAGGGATACGAGGAAGCCAGCTTGGGGGAGTAATGGATAGGAGGCAGCCAGCTTGGGAGAGTATGGGATGGGAGTTAGCCACCTTGGGAGAGAAAGGGCAATCGGTGTTAGCCAGCTTGGGGGGTAACGGATGTGAGGCAGCCAGCTTGAGTGATGGGAGGCAACCAGCTTGGGGAATAACGGGTGGGAGGAACCCAGATTGGGGGAGTAAGGGATGGGAGGCAACCAGCTTGGGGGAGTAAGGGATGGGAGGAACCCAGCTTGGGGGGAGTTGGGAGGTAGCCTGCTTGGGGGTGTAAAGGATGGGAGGTAGCCAGTTTGGGTTAGTAACGCATCGGAGGTAGACAGCTTGGGCGAGTAAGGGATGGTAGGAAGCAAGCTCGGGGTGTAAGGTGAATGGGACGAAACCAGCTTGGGGGGGAGCAAGGGATACGAGGAAGCCAGCTTTGGGGAGGAGCCAGCTTGGGGAGTAAGGGATCGGAGGTAGCCTGCTTGGGGAAGTAATGGGAGTCGGAGGTAGCCAGCTTGGGGAGTAAGTGATACGAGGAAGACAGCTTGGGGGATTAAGAGGAATGGGAGGTAGCCAGTTTGGGCGTGTAAGGGGAAGGGAGGTAGACTGCTTTGGGGAGTAAGGGGTATGAGAGGTAGCCATCTTGGAGGTGTAAGGGATGGGAAGAATGCTGCTTGGAGGGGGGGGGGGTGTAAGTGATGGAGAATAGCCAGCTTGGTAGTAAGGGATGGGAAGAATGCAGCTGGGAGGGGGTAAGTGATGGGGAATAGTCAGCTTGGGGAGTACGGTATGGGATGCAGCCAGCTTGGAGGAGAAAATGATCTGAGGTATCCAGCTTGGGGAAGTAAGGAATGTGAGGGAGCCAGCTTGGGGGAGTAAGGGATGGTAGGAAGCAAGCTTGTGGTGTACGGTGAATGGGAGAAAACCAGCTCGGGGGAGTAAAGGGCCTGTCCCACTTGGCCTATTTACACGACAGGCTGGTAGTGACTGACGCGCGATGCTTCTTCATGCGGCCGCACACAGTCTGGATCGCATGATGTCATTTGAAAATAGACACAAAGTGCAGTAGTAACTCAGCGGGACCGGCAGCATCTCTGGAGAGAAGGAATGGATGATGTTCCGGGTCGAGACTGTTCTTCAGTCTGAAGAAGGGTCTCGACCCGAAACATCACCCATTGCTTCTCTCCAGAGATGCTGCTGGTCCCGCTGAGTTAATCCTGCATTTTGTGTCTATCTCCCATCGTCTTGGCCCCGCTCTGGGACTCGGATTGGGGGCGGATCCTGATCCGCAACGGCCGTGAACCCCAGGCCAAGTTTGGCGATCGCCTGCCTACTTCTGCTGCAGTTGGAGGTGAGACGTTGCGCGGCGCCAGGGTGACCCACTTGACCGTCATTTACGCGTGAAGAATACTGCAGAACAAAATCCTGGAGCGCTGCGTGACACCGCGCGCAGCTCCACACTCCTCCACACCACTGGATGCGCCCGTCCCGCGCTACCCACACGCTACCAGGTCGCGTAAATGGCGCACAAATAACGGCCAAATAGGACAGGCCCTTAAAGGATACGAGGAAGCCAGCTTGGGTGAGTAAGGAATGGCAGGTAGCCAACTTGGGGGCGTAAGGGGTGGGAGGCAGTCGGCTTGGGGGAGTAAAGGGAATGCGGGGTAGCCAGCTTCGGTCATTAAGGAGAATGGGTGGCCAGTTTAGGGGATTAACGGATGGGAGCTAGTCAGCTTGAGGGGTAAGGAAAGTTTGGAAGGTAACGGCTGGGAGGCAGCCAGCTTGGGGGGAGTGAGGGATGGGGGGCCACCAGATTGGTGTAGTAAATGGAATTGGAGGAAGACAGGTTCGGGCAGTAAGGGATGGGAGGCGTGGCCTTGAGTGGTAGCGGTTGGGAGGTAGCCAGCTTGGTGGAGTAAAAAGGATGTGAGGGAGCCAATCTGGGGGCATGATGGATGGCAGGTAGCCAGCATGGGGTAGTAAGGGATTGGAGGTAGCCAGCTTGGGGTAGTATGGGATGAGAGGTAGCCAACTTGGGGTAGTAACGGATCGGAGTTAGCAGCTTGGGAGTAAGAGATACGAGGAAAGCAGCTGGGGGGGGGGGGGGGGGAGGGGGATGGGAGGTAGCCAGCTTGGTAGAGTAAGGGGAAGGGGATGTGGACAGCTTCGGTGAGTAATGGTAATGAGAGATAGCTAGCTTGGGGGTGTAAGGGATGGGAGGAATGCAGCTTGGGGGTGGGCGTAAGTGATGGGGGCAGCCAGCTTGGGGAGTAAGTGATGGGATGCAGCCAGCTTGGAGGAGAAAAGGGACTGAGGTATCCAGCTTGGTGAAGTGAGGAATGGGAGGTAGCCAGTTTGGGGAGGGTAGCCAACTTGGGGGAGAAAGGTGAACGGGAGATACCTAGCTTGCGGGAGTAAGGGGAATCGGAGGAAGTCAGATTGGGGGAGTATGGGATGGGAGGTAGCCAGCTTGGGGGGAAGGGTAAGGAATGGGAAGAAGGCAGCTTGGGGAAGTAAAAGAAATGGGAGGTAGCCAGCTTGGGGGAGTAAAAGAAATGGGAGGCATCCAGTTTGGGGGCGTAAAGGATGTGAGGCTGCCAGCTCGGGGAGTGTGGGATGGTAGGTAGCCAGCTTGGGGTGTAAGGGTAATGGGAGTTAGCCAGCTTCGGGGGAGTAAGGAGAGTGGGGGGTAGCCAGCTTGCGGGAGTAAAGGAAATGCCAGGTAGCCAGCTTGGGGCATTAAGAAGAACGGGAGATGGCGAGTATAGTGGATTAACAGTTGGGAGATAGTCAGATTGGAGGGTAACGGTTGGGAGGCGCCTGCTTGGGGGAGTAAAGGATGGAAAATAGCTTGGTGAAGTAAAGGATGGGAGGGAGACAATCTGAAGGAATGATGGATGGAAGGTAGCCTGCTTGGTGGAAGTAAGGGATAGGAGATAGACAGCTTGGGGTAGTAACGGATCGGAGGTAGCCACCTTGGGGGAGTAAGCGATGGTAGGAAGCAAGCTTGTGGTGTAAGGTGAATGGGAGAAAACCAGCTTGGGGGAGGACGGGATACGAGGAAGCCAGTTTGTGGAAGTAAGGGATGGGAAGCAGCCAGCATGGAGGATTATGGGATGGGAGGTAGCAAGCTTGGGGGAGTAAGGGATAGGAGGCAGGGCCAGCTTGGGGCGGGGAGTTGTAAGGGATGGCAAGAAGGCAGCTTGGGGGAGTAAAGAATGGGAGGTAGCAGCTTGGGGGAGTAAAGAATGGGGGTTGCCAACTTGGGGGAGTAAGGGAATGGAAATAGACTGCTTAGTGAGTAAGGGGCATAGTAGGTCACCAGCCTGGGGAGTAATTGGAATGCTTGCTAGGCAGCTTGGGGGCATATGGGGAATGGGAGGTAGTCAGCTTGAAGGGGGAGGGGTACTGGATGGGCAGAAGGCAGCTTTGGGGTGTAAAGGGTGGGATGTAGCCAGTGTGGGAGATTAAGGGGAATGGGAGATATACAGCTTGTGGGGTAATGGCTGGCAGGTAACCAGCTTGGGGGAGTAATCGGTGGCAGGTGGGCAACTTGGGGGACTAAGGGGAATGGGAGGTATCCAACCTGGGGAGTAAGGAATGGTATGCAGCCAGCATGGGGGAGTAAGGGATGACAGGAAGCCTCCTTGGGGGAATGAAGGCTGGGAGGTACCCAGTTTGGGGGAGTAAATGATAGGAGGCAGACAGCTTAGGTGAGTAAGAGAAATGGGAGGTAGGCAGTTTGGGGGAATATGGGGAAGGGGAGGAAGACTGTTTGGGGAAGCAAGGTGAATGAGAGGTAGCCAGCTTGGGGGTGTAAGGATATCCGTAATGCAACTATGGTTTCCAGAGATAACGAATCAATTGCATCTGGAGGCGCCGTGGACTAAATAATGCCCAGCTGTGATTAAACTTTGTAACAAATGACTGTGATTTGAAACACGTGTTGGGACTGACTTCGAGCAGTCAGAAAGATGGATTCAATTGTAAACATTGGCGAGTCAAAGGCTCAAGAAGGGCGAGGTTTCAGCACCATGGCCAGAGGCAGCGCCCTGGCGGAGACACGGAGAAAGGAAAGCATCAAGCAGGAAATGGACATGGTACAAGCTGGTCTGGTACCGAGTGAGCCCTTGTTACCGCTGCCCCTGCACGGATTGCATCGGATCTTTTGAGTGGCAAACAAC
This sequence comes from Amblyraja radiata, assembly GCF_010909765.2. NCBI lineage: Eukaryota > Metazoa > Chordata > Chondrichthyes > Rajiformes > Rajidae > Amblyraja > Amblyraja radiata. The sequence continues at coordinate 35,674,042 of NC_045971.1, forward strand.
TATGAAGTGTCAGACAGCACAGATAATGCCATCCGGATGCCCGATAAGATACACAACGATTTCGGAATCGTTCGTTCTCGTCAACATAACGAACAAGTCGGGAGGAGATTAATTTGTGAAGGGTGCGTTTCATTTTTTAAATGTATGTCAAAGATAGGGGAACATAATAGGTTATTTAAATTATGTCACGGTTTTGAACCTGGTTTTAAGAGCGTAACTTGAGGTGACTCGGGAAACATGAATAAAATGACAAGGGCATTGATAGAAAGGAGCTTTAGGAAATATTCGAGGAAGTTTCACAGGGTCGCAAAGATAACTGCGTCTGACCTTTATCAGTGTATTGAAAAAAGGCAATTCCGGATAGGTACTATGGTTCTCTTATAACTGTACACCAATTGATAACATAAATTCTTTATTTATATAGCACATTTTTAGTCAACTTGCATTGACCCCAAAGTGCTTCACATAATTACATCCACACACACAGGCAAAGGTGGGTGAAGTGTCTTGCCCAAGGACACACACAGGCAAAGGTGGGTGAAGTGTCTTGCCCAAGGACACAACGACAGTATGCACTCCAAGCGGGATTCGAACCAGCTACCTTCCGGTTGCCAGCCGAACACTTAGCCCATTGCGCCATCTGTCGTCCCGATAAAACAGTTCTTCCCCAAACTGGGGTATAGTACTGAAGAAGGGTCCCGACCCGAAACGTCACCCATTCCTTTTCTCCAGAGATACTGCCTGTCCCGCACAGTTACTCCAGCATTTTGTGTCTATCTAAGACATAGTACCGATCCTCTCAACATACCACATTAGATATTAGACAGTTCTCTGGAGCTGTTACGCCACCTTACTGAAAAAAACTACATTCTGCACTGGTAATTTCTCTTCGATCAGTTTGTTGTACTCGTGTATGGTTTCGTTCCATTCATCTACAATGTACTATCATACATATCATACATATAACATCCAGCAGGTGGCGCCAGCAATGGCTGCCTCGCCAATAGTCTGTCTCGTCCATTCCTTCATCGTTGTTTATAGTGACCTCATCACTAGGGTCTATTGGCACGAACGTTCATTTGTCACCTTGCTGATGCTGGCTTTTCACAAAGATATGACACAAAATACTGGAGTAACTCAGTAGGTCAAGCAGCATCTCTGGAAAAGAAGGAGTTCATAAGGTGACGAAGGGTCCCGACCCAAAACATTACCTATCCTTTTTCTTTTGAGATGCTGCCTGACCCACTGAATAATTCCAGCACTTTGTGTCTGTAATAAGGAGGAACGTCAGATGCTAGTTTACACCAGAGATAGACACAAAGTGCTGGAGTAGCTCAGATCAATGAAGGGTCCCGACCTGAAACATCACCTATCCATTTTCTCCAGAGATGCCGCCTGACCTGCTAAGTTACTCCAGCGCTTTGAGTCTATCTTGGTACCACACCCAATTACTGGTGTCAATAACTTTTAAGTTTCTGTGGAAGTTAAATTGTGAACAGGGGTTTGTTCTTAAAAAATGGTTCTCACTTTAGTTAAACATAACAATCAACATAATTCTGTAAACTCCTGGATAATCTCCAAATCCAATGGCTAATTAGCATCCCGAGTTCCACGTGTCAACTTGTTCTGGAATACAGAGGAAATATTTTCTTTGTCAGCTCATTAAAATACCTCAAGGATGTTGAACACCTTCAATTGATCACTAAAATCCTTCTGTTTCATCTTAAGGGCTACAAGTTTTCTCCATGTAACGTGTGCTTACAATTTATAAACAAAGATTAGGCACAAAACGCTGGAGTAACTCAGCGGGTCAGGCAGCATCTCTGGAGAAGGAATGGGTGACCTTTCGCAGACCCGAAGCATCACTTTTCCTTCTCTCCAGAGATGCTGTCTGACCCACTGAGTTACTCCAGCTTTTTGTGTCCATCTTTGGCTTAAACCAGCATCTACAGTTCATTCTACACAACCAACAAACCTTTCAAGCGAGACATCTTTACGAGACGGAGGCAAGATGGTGCACTGGGAGTAGCCAATGAAGTCACCTGGAGAATATACAAACTCCACAGAGACTGTATTAAAGGTCAGGACTGAAGCCACTTTGCTAGATGAGTGAGGCAGCAGCTCTCTACCAGCTACACTACAGTGCTGTTCATGATTTTACAATATTATCTATATTACTAAAAGTCTGATATTGACCGCTTTTGGCACACTGTGCTGCGATTTCCGAGCGAATGCCGCCACCTACGGCCGTCATTTTTGGCCACCTCGCTCAGAGCCCCCCTCCGCCTTTAGGGACTGGAGGATTTTTCCCTTCGATGGGAAAATCGAGAGATATTAATGTTTATTTTTAAATTGCCATTCTCTCTGTTGCCCCTGCTGGTGGGAGGGGGAGGGACTATAAAACCCGGAAGTGGTGTGCCTCAGTCTCTGCAAGATGGAGGAAGCCTGAGGGTCATGTCTCTCTGAGCTGTGACTAACACAGAACACATGTATACTCAACTGTGAGTGCCCTTAATGTGGTTCTAAAATGCTGACAAAAAGTGTCTATTGTTTCTAAAATTGTTGCAAAAAGTATCTCCATTGTTTCTAAAATGCATGCAAAAAAGTGTATTTTTTGGTTCTAAAATGGTTACAAAAAGTATATTGGTTCTAAAAGGCTTACAAAAAGTGTCTCTATTGGTTCTAAAATGCTTACAAAAGGTGTCTCTATTGGTTATAAAATGCTTGCAAAAAGTGGCTCTATTGGTTTTAAAATGCTTGCATAAAGTGTCTATTGGTTCTAACATGCTTGCAAAAAAAGTGTCTCTATTGGTTCTAAAATGCTTGCAACAAGTGTCTATTGGTTCTAAAATGCTTGCAAAAAGTGTCTCTTTTGGTTCTAAAATGCTTGCAAAAAGTGTGTCTCTATTGGTTCTAAACTGGTTCCATAAAATATCTCTATTGGTTCTAAAATGCTTGCAGAAATTGTATTTTTGGTTCTAAATGCTTGCAGAAAGTGCCTCTAATTGGTTCTAAAGCTTGCATAAGTGTCTATTGGTTCTAAATGCTTGCAACAAGTTTGTATTGGCTGTTGTTGGAGGTAACTGCTTTTAAAAGGCTGCACTGCAAAAAAAATGGCTGTTGTTGGTGGTGGCATCTGCTTTTAAATAGCTGCACTGGGAAAATAATGGCTGTTGTTGGTGGTGGTAACCGCTTTTAAATGGCTGCACTGGGAACAAAATGGCTGTTGTTGGTGGTGGTATCTGCTTTGAAATGCTGCATTGCAAAAACAAAATGGCTGTTGTTGGAGGAGGTAACTGCTTTTAAAAGGCTGCACTGCAAAAAAAATGGCTGTTGTTGGTGGTGGCATCTGCTTTTAAATAGCTGCACTAGAAAAAAATGGCTGTTGTTGGTGGTGGTAACTGCTTTGAAAGGCTGCATTGTAAAAAAAAAAAGGCTGTTGGTGGTGGTAACTGCTTTGAAAGATTGCACTGCAAAAAAAACTGGCTGTTGCTGGTGGTGGTAACTGCTTTGAAAGGCTGTACTGTAAAACAAAATGGCTGTTGTTGGTGGTGGTAACTGCTTTGAAAGGCTGCACTGCAAAAAAAATGGTTGTTGTTGGTGGTGGTAACTGTTTTAAAAGTGTCTATTGGTTCTAACATGCTTGCAAAAAGTGTCTATTGGTCCTAAAATGCTTGAAAAATGTGTCTATTGGTTCTAAAATGCTTGCAAAAAGTGTGTCTATTGGTTCTAAAATGGTTCCATAAAGTGTCTCTATTGGTTCTAAAATGCTTGCAGAAATTGTCTCGTGGTTCTAAAATGCTTACAGAAAGTGACTCTATTGGTTCTAAAGCTTGCAAAAAGTGTCTATTGGTTCTAAAATGCTTGCATAACGTATTTTGGCTGTTGTTGTGGCGGTAACTGCCTTGAAAGGCTGCACTGCAAAAAAAATGGCTGTTGTTGGTTGTGGTATCTGCTTTGAAAGGCTGCATTGCAAAAAAGAAAATGGCTGTTGTTGGTGGTGGTAACTGCTTTTAAAAGGCTGCACTGTAAAAAAAAATATAGCTGGTGCTGGTGATGGTGACTGCTTTTAAATAGCTGCACTGGAAAAAAAAATGACTGTTGTTGGTGGTGGTAACTGCTTTGAAAGGTTGCACTGCACAAAAATGGCTGTTGTTGGTGGTGGTAACTGCTTTGAATGGCTGCACTGCAAAAACAAATGGCTGGTGGTGGTGGTGGTAATTGCTTTTAAATGGCTGCACTGGGAAAAGATTGTTGTTGTTGGTGGTGGTGACTGCTTTGAAAGGTTGCACTGCAAAAACAATGGCTGTTGTTGGTGGTAACTTTTTGACCATCTTACTCAGTGCCTCGCCACTCATCAGGTGCAGAGGATTCTTCCCATCAATTAAAAATAAAAGTGGTTTTAGTGTTAAAAAAATGTTTTGGGAATCTCTCTACTGTCAATCATGCCATGAATGCCACGCCCCTTCCAGTTGGAGGGGGAGGGATTATAAAAGTGTGGGTGTGGCTCAGTCTATGCAAGATGGGGGAGAGAGAGGTCCCGATTGTCTGAGCTGTGAATCAACTGAACACACTGAATGTCTACTGAACTGTGAGTGTGGTGTTTTGTGTGGTTTTATAGTGCTTTCATGGTGGTTTCACCCTGCTTGAAATGGCATGAAACTGCACTAGCATATGGTGGCCTTGCACCCTGCTTGAATTGACATGAAACTGCACTTGAATTTGGTGGCCTTGCACCCCGCTTGAAGTGGCATGAAACTGCACTTGAATTTGGTGTTCTTGCACCCTGCTTGAAATGGCATGAAACTGGACTTGAATTTGGTGGCCTTGCACCCTGCTTGAAGTGGCATGAAACTGCACTTGAATGTGGTGGCCTTGCACCCTGCTTTAAATGGCATGAAAGTGCACTTGAATTTGGTGGCCTTGCACCCTGCTTGAAATGGCAGGAGACAGCACTTGAGTTTGGTGGCCCTGCACCCTGCTTGAAGTGGTATGAAACTGCACTTGAATTCGGTGGCCTTGCAGCCTGCTTGAAGTGGTCGGAAACTGCACTTGCATGCGGTGGCCTTGCACCCTGCTTAAAGTGGTCGGAAACTGCACCTGAATTTGGTGGCCTTGCACCGTGCTTGAAGTGGAATTTCAAAGAATGGCCGTGAGTCAAGTGTGTTAGTCCACCAGCCGTTAGTGAGCTGCCCGCACATCAGGCTTGAGTGACTGAGCTGCCACCTCAAGAATCCATTTTGCCCACAATGTCCATACTAACCAGTCCCTTCGGCCCACAGTACCCATACTGCATCGGGGGACCAGCCTCCCGTGTGAACAAGGGACCCAACGGGTCCCACTTAGTCCAGTAATGTTTAAGTTTCTGAAATTAAAAAAATATTTATAGTTTGTAGTGTAACTTTTTCACACAAAGGGCGGTGGGTGAATGGAACGAGTTGTCGGAGGAGGTAGTTGAGGCAGGTGTTATCACAACATTTAAGAAACATTTAGACAGGTTCATGGATCGGACAAGTTTAGAGGGATATGGGCAAAATGCAGGCAGGTGGGACCAGTGCAGATGCGGCATGTTGGCCGGTGTGGGCATGTTGGGCGGTGGGGGCAGGTTTCTCCACTGCAAAACTCGATGACTCTAGTTATAAGGCACTTTCCCTTTCACAGAAATAGTTACTGCTAATGAAATACATCTGAATACTTAGACCTGGAAAAAGCTACCACACCACAGTGATCCCTTGCATATTTTTCAAACTGGGATATAGACCATCAGATGTTTAAGATGTATCAGGTTTCAGACTCATTAACCAATACAATACCTTTTATTATTAACATCCTCCTCTTACTTCCTCATTTTCACTGACCTCTTGGTTCTTCAGCATGCCAAGGATTTTGGTGCCTCTGTGAATATAGCTTGCTACACAAGCAGGAAACATTCACTAGGATTGGTACACCAATAATGGGATTTCAAACTGAAACGTCACCTGTGCATGTTCTACGATGATGCTGCCTGACTTGCTGAGCTACTCCAGCACTTTGTCCTTTTGTGTATTAACCAGCAGCTGCAGTTCTTTGTTTCTACAATCAATGGCATGACTGCCTTAACAGCATTGATGTACAGAGTGATTTTGTGGTCCAAGTCTATAACATGCAAGTGGCATTACAATGGGTGTGTGTAGTAAATGAAGGCATATGGTATGATTGTTTTCATAGGTCAGGGCATTGAGTATCTTGTTCGTGCATATGGCATGCACAGCTCAAAGCTGTTAGGCAACTTGTTATGTTTGATCTTCTGTTTGTGCACGCCAGGTTGATTGCATTCGTTGAAACGGTGGACCTCGTGAAGGTTGCAATCTCCTACCCCAGGCATTGGGTATAAGAGTCCGGATGTCATGATGCAGCTTTATAGGACTTTGGTTTTGCTGCATTTGGAGTCAATCTCAAAAAGCTGCAGTAACTCAGTGGGTCAGGCAGCATCTCTGGGGAAAAGCAATACACAACATTTTGGGTTGAGACCATTCTTCAGACTCATTTCTCATTTACAGTGTTGCCTGCAGTTCTGGTTGTCCCATTACAAGAAGGATTTGGAGGCTTTGGAAAGGGTGCAGAGGTGGGTTACCAGAATAATGCCTGGATTAGAGGGTATTAGCTACAGGGAAAGGTTGGACAGACTTAGATTGTTTTCTCTGGAAAGTCAGAGGATGCGGAGTGACTGGTTAGAAGTAAATAAAATTATGTGAGAGACATAGATGAGGTAGACAGTCCAAAACCTACTTCCCTGGGTGAAAATATTAAATAAGAGAATTCTTAGCTTTCAGGTCATAAGTGATAGGAGTAGAATTAGGCCATTCAGCCCATCAAGTCTACTCCGCCATTCAATCATGGCTGACCTATCTCTCCCATCTTTAAGGTGATAGGGGTAAAGTTTAAAGGAGATGTGTGGGAGCACCTGGAGTTTGCTGGGGGTGCAGGCCGGTACAATTGTGCAATTTAAGAGACTTGTAGATGAGCGTTTGGTTACACAGTAATTGGAGGGATATGAATTATGTGCAGGTAGATAAGGTTATGTCTTGGCATCATGTTCGGCACAGATGATGGGCTGAAGAGCCAGGTCCTGTGCTGTAGTGTTCTTTGTTCTATGTAATCAATGCCTTGCAGCAAAACCATATATTTAATAACTCAGTGGGACAATAATTAAAAGACTGAAATAAAGTGCAACGCCCACAACTTGCTCGAAACTTATCTGTACCAAGATTACATCCATTGTGGAGAGTCAAGTTCCAACTGAATACCAGTTAGTTAGTTTAGTTTATTGTCATGTGTAAAGCTTTTGTTGCGTGCAAACTCATCAGCGGAAAGACAATACATGATTACAATCGAGCCATCAACAGTGTACAGATACATGTTAAAGGTAATAATGTGAATAATCTTTAGTGCAAGATGAGGTCCGATTAAAGATAGTCCGAGAGTCTCCAATGAGGTAGATAGTATCTCAGGACTGCTCTCTAATTGTTGGTAGGATGGTTCAGTTGCATAATAACAGCTGGAAAGAAACTGTCTCTCAACTGGAGTTGTGTGTTTACAAACATCTATACCTCTTGCCTGATGGGAGAGGGGCGGAGTGGCTGGGGTGCAACATCCTTAATGCTATTGGCCAGCATACTTGTGCTACCATAAAAGTCCAGTGGGTCAAGGTGCAGCTAAATACCATTGGTATCCACTATGCTAGAGACATTATAGAAACACAGAAAATATGTGCAGGAGTAAGCCATTCGGCCCTTCGAGCCTGCACCGCAATTCTATTTGATCATGGTTGATCACCCAACTCAGTAACCCATCCCTGCCTTCTCACCATACCCCCTGAATCCTTTTGCCACAAGGGCCACATCTAACTCCCTCTTAAATATAGCCAATGAACTGGCTTAAGCTACCTTCTGTGGCAGAGAATTCCACAGATTCACCACTCTCTGTGTAAAAAATGATTTTCTCCTCTCGGTCCTAAAATACTTCCCTCTTATCCTTAAACTGTGACCCCTAGTTCTGGACTTCCCCAACATCGGGAATAATCTTCCTGCATCTAGCCTGTCTAACCCCTTAAGAATTTTGTAGGTTTCTATAAGATCCCCCCACAATCTTCTAAATTCTAGCGTGTACAAGCCGAGTCTATCCAGTCTTTCTTCATATGAAAGTCATGACACCCCAGGAATCAGTCTGGAGAACCTTCACTGTACTCCCTCTATGGCAAGAATGTCTTTCCTCAGATTAGGAGACAAAAACTGTACGCAATATTCCAGGTGTGGTCTCACCAAAACCCTGTACAACTGCAGAAGAAACTCCCTGCTCATATACTCAAATCCTTTTGCTATGAATGCTAACATACCATTTGCTTTCTTCACTGCCTGCTGCACCTGCATGCCTACTTTCAATGACTGGTGTACCATGACACCCAGGTCTCGTTGCATCTCCCCTTTTCCTAATCGGCCACTTTCTACTTTACTGGTTTTGTCACCAAAGTGGATAACCTCACATTTATCCACATTATACTGCATCTGCCATGCATTTGCCCACTCACCCAACCTATCCAAGTCACCTTGCAGCCTCCTAGCATCCTCCTCACAGCTCACACTGCCCCCCAGCTTCGTGTCATCCGCAAACTTGGAGATGTTGCATTCAATTCCCTCTTCTAGATCATTAATATATATTGTAAATAGCTGGGGTCTCAGCACTGAGCCTTGCGGTACCCCACTAGTCACTGCCTGCCATTCTGAAAATGACCCGTTTACTCCCACTCTTTGCTTCCTGTCTGCCAGCCAGTTCGCTATCCACATCAATACTGAACCTCCAACACCGTGTGCTTTAAGTTTGCATACTAAACTCTTATGTGGGACCTTGTCGAAAGCCTTCTGAAAGTCCAGATATAACACATCCACTGGTTCTCCCTTATCCATTCTACTAGTTACATCCTCGAAAGATTCTATAAGATTCGTGTGACATGATTTACCTTTCATAAATCCATGCTGACTTTGTCTAAAGAATTCACCACTTTCCAAATGTGCTGCTATCCCATCTTTAATAACTAACTCCAGAATATTCCCCACCACCGATGTTAGACTAACTGGTCTGTAATTCCCCGTTTTCTCTCTCCCAACCTTTTTAAAAAGTGGGGTTACATTAGCTACCCTCCAGTCCTCAGAAACTACTCCAGAATCTAAAGAGTTTTGAAAAATTATCACTAATGCATCCACTATTTCTGCGGCTACTTCCTGATGTACGCTGGGATGCAAATTCTCTGGCTCTGGGGATTTATCGGCTTTTAATCCATTCAATTTACCTAACACCACTTCCCAGCAAACCTGGATTTCACTCAGTTCCTCCATCTCATTTAACAAGTCTCTTGCTATTTCCGGCAGATTATTTAAGTCTTCCTTCGTGAAGACAGAACCAAAGTAGTTATTCAATTGGTCTGCCATGTCCTTGTTCCCTATGATCCATTCGCCTGTTTCTGACTACAAGGGACCTACATTTGTTTTAGCAAATCTTTTCCTCTTCACATATCTATAAAAACTTTTGCAGTCAGTTTTTATGTTCCCTGCCAGATTAAAATAGTGATCATTTGTTAATTCATCATGGCTGAAGCAGGTGGGCTCACTTCTGACTCTACTTTACTGTGGACATTTAAATAGGAAAAGTAAACTTTCTTTATTAACAATGAATGACCCAGACAAAGGAGAATGTTACTCCTGGAAGTTCATAGTCACAGCATGGAAACAGCCCAGCATGGAAACAGCCTTCCTTCGGCCAAACTTGCCCACACCGACCAACATGCCCCGTATACACTAGTTTCACCCCGACCAACATGCCCCATCTACACTAGTCCCACCGTCCAACATGCCCCATCTGCAATAGTCCCACACCGACCAACATGCCCCGTATACACTAGTCCCACCCCGAACAACATGCCCCATCTACACTAGTCACACCCCGACCAACATGCCCCATCTACACTAGTCCCACCCCAACCAACATGCCCCATCTAAACTAGTCCCACCCCGACCAACATGCCCCATCTACACTAGTCCCACCTGCCCGCATTTGGCCCATATCCCTCCAAATCTGTCCTATCTAAGTGTCTCTTAAACGTTGTGATAGCCCCTGCATCAACTACCTCCTCTGGCAGCTCATTCCATACACCCACCACCCTGTGTGCAAATGTTGCCCCTCAGATTGACATTATTAATGTGAACCATTTGTGCACAACTCTTCTGGTGTGAGTAATAAATGAAATGATAGATAGCAAAAATACACAGTGGTGCAGCGGTAGAGTTGTTGCCTCATAGCGCCAGAGACCCGGGTTCCATCCTGAATACGGGTGCTGTTGTACGGAGTTTGCACGTTCTCCCCGTGACCTGCGTGGGTTTTCTCCGGGTGCTCCGGTTTCTTTCTGCATTCCAAAGACCTGCCGGTTTGTAGGTTAATTGGCTTCTGTAAAATTGTCCCTAATGTGTGTAGGATGGAGCAAGTGTACGGGGTGATCACTAGTCGGCAATGACTCGTTGGACCAAAGGGCCTGTTTCCGCTCAGTGTCTCTAAACTCTTAACAATACCTGGTGACTTGGCCTCCACATGAATTCCACAGATTCACCACCCTCCGGCTAAAGAAATTCCTCCTCATCTCCTTTCTAAAGGCATGGGTGGGAAAGGCAGAGAGGGTGAGGGGCCAGACACGGGCATGTGGGACTAGCTTCGATAGGCATGGCTGTGTGTTTCTGTGCTGTGGGACTGACGGGGCTCAACAGGGTAGTAGTTTGATGCTTCAGCCTGCAGCAACCCAGGAGAACTGTGTTCCAGATGCTTCATTAGTTTGTTGTTTTGCACATCGATCGGGAGGCGATGAAATCTCCCGTTCACACGCAGCTGCCAGAGCAAACAGTGTACATACAGTGATGACAAACGCAATAAATGCAATATCCAGTGCAGAACTGTGCAAGATTGTGTTGCAGAAAGCCTGGGGCAGCATGGACGAGAAGGGCCGAAGGGCCTGTCACTGGGCAAGGTGACCACCGACGCTGTTTGTGTGGAGTTTGCTCGCTTCCCCTTCCGTGGTGGACAGGATGCGGGTCGGGGCAGGGGAGACGACCTCAGCCGTCCAAGCCTCAATCCAAGCTCAGCCTTCCTCCCTGGACAACAACCGAGGGGAAAAACAGACAAAACCTCTTCCAACTACCCGAATCCCTCAGGGAATGCCCCTGTCCTGTCTTTGAAATCAAGCCGTCACAATTGTGCACGATAAGTCAGCATTATCCTTTTTTTTAATATATAGACGAAAGCTGATCAAGTTCAAGTTCAAATTTATTGTCACGTCCACCAATTAAGGTACATTGATATTTGAATTACCGTACAGCCATACTGAGTAAAAAGCAACAAGACACACAGCCACATAAAATAAAATCTAACGTAAACATCCACCACAGCGGAATCCACATTCCTCACTGTGATGGAAGCTAATAAAGTTCAATCATCTTCCCCTTTTGTTCACCCGTG